>NC_080021.1:25288803-25591834 GCF_030020395.1 Manis pentadactyla | reverse complement strand
CTGCCAACTTAGGCCAGGGACTGGTTACAGGTAACTGGAAATACGGCCACCCAAGTGAGGTAACCAAACTCAGTTACATAGAGCAACAGCTTTATAATGAGCTATCTATTGGTTAGCGGGATGATTCACTCTGACAACCTCAACTGTCCAAAGATAGTTTCCTTTAACTTCAAACATCAAGGCTATTTGGATTAGAAAATCAGTATTAAAGATGCTATAAGAAGAAAGCCTGAAGACACAATCCTTTAAGAGTAAATATCCTTAACTACCAGCTACAGAAGGGCAAGTTTGCAAGAAAGATGGGAGTTATAGAAAAGGTTAGGAAGGGCAAATTACTTCCTATGGATTATTAAACCAGCAAAAAAGTACTTAAAACTACACTCTCCCTATCTACACCTTTCTTGTTCCCATCTCTCTCCCTACACACTTTGCTTTGTCCAAACTTATTTTCATAGGATAAAGTATACAGAGTTCTGTGCTGAGAAAATAATGAAGCAGAAATCCTCATGGCAGCCACAATAAATCTGAGGTTAGAAAAACCTGTGACTTGAGATTGGATTAAAGATAGCGGCGTCAGAGAAGAGACAGAGGCTTCCTCCTAAAACTGGATACAATTAGAAAATATAGTTGGTGCAACTAATCCTGAGAGAGCAACAGGAAAGAGTGCAGCGCCAGACTTCATATACCTGGAGAAAAGAGCAGACCTCAAGGAACAGGTAACGTACCAAAGCTGTGGCTCAGCATGACCCAAACCCTTCCCCCACGCCAGCTCACTGGCAAGAGGAAGAGAAACGGAACAGGCAGGGAATGGAAGGCCTGGGACTGCTGAATACCTAGCTACAGAGATCTGCACTGGGAGCAAAAACCTACATTTCATGTTGTTTTCATCATATTCTTCTGATTACGGGGTTGGAAAGCTGGGACAGGCGGATTCCTGGGGAGACTGGGATTCTGGTCACTTGTGGAAAGCAGGGATCCAGATCCAACGGCTCTGGGACAAAAGCTTATACCTGTGTGCTCGGCCCACTGGTTCAGGCAGTGGAGACAGGCATAGCAGTCGAGAAGCAGGAAAAAGCTCTTTCCTCCCCCCAGGCACCAATACTGCTCTCCTGTGACCCCCGACATTGCTTCAGGGGCTGAGCAGCTAGAGAGTAGAGCCTCTGGACACTAGAGGGCACCATACACAAATATGAAACGCCAAAGGAACCTGGTACAGAGTAAAATTAATATAACTCCGGAGAAAGATTTAAATGACATGGACCTTGTGACTTTTCCTGAAAGGGAGTGCAAAATAAAAATCATTAACATGCTAATTGAGGTACAGAAAGATATCCAAGAACTCAGGAATGAATTCCGGTTGGAGATCCAGTCGTTGAAGAGCAACGATGGAGGGTATTAAAAACAGGTTGGATATGGTGGAGGAAACGATAAATGAAATAAAACTAGTGAAGAGGAATACAAAGAAGCTGAGGCACAGAGATAAAAAACAATCTCCAAGAATGAAAGAATATTGAGAGAACTGTGTGACCAATCCAAACGGAACAATATTCGCATTATAGGGATACTAGAAGAAGAAGGGAGAGAGAAAGGGATAGAAAGTGTCTTTGAGGAGGTAGTTGATGAAAACTTCCCCAATTTGGGGAAGGAGATAGTCTCTCAGACCATGGAGATCCAAGATCTCCCAACACAAGGGACCCAAGGAAGACACAACCAAGACACATAGTAATTAAAATGGGAAGGATCAAGGATAAGGACAGACTGTTAAAAGGAGCCAGAGGCAGAAATAAGATCACATACAAAGGAAAGCCCATCAGGCTAACATCAGACTTCTCAGCAGAAACCTGACAGGCCAGAAGAGAGTGGCATGATGTATTTAATGCCACGAAACAGAAGGGCCTGGAACCAAGATTACGTTATCCAGCAAGATTATCATTTAAATTTTAAGGAGGGATTAAACAATTTCCACATAAGCAAAAGTGGAGAGAATTTACCTCCCACAAACCATTTATACAGTCTATTTTGGAGGGTCTGCTATAGATGGAAGTGTTCCTAAGGTTTAATAGCTGTCACCAGAGGTAATAAAACCACAGTAAAGAAAGTAGAACAGGTAATTACTAAGCAAATGCAAAATTAAATTAACTATCCCCAAAGTCAATCAAAGGATAGACAAAGAATACAGAATATGATACCTAATATATAAAGAATGGAGGAGGAAGAAAAAGGAGGAGAAAAAGAAAAGAACATTTAGATTGTGTTTGTAACAGCATATTAACTGAGTTAAGTTAGACTCTTAGATAGTAAGGAAATTAACCTTGAACCCTTGGTAACAACGAATCTAAAGTCTACAATGGCAATAAGTACATACCTACTGATAATCACCCTAAATGTAAATAGACTGAATGCACCAATCAAAAGACATAGAGTCACTGAATGGATAAAAAAACGAGACCCATCTATATGCTGCCTACAAGAGACTCACTTTAAACCCAAAGACATACACAGACTAAAAGTGAAGGGATGCAACTAACAGAGAGAAAAAAGCAGGAGTTGCAGTACTTTTATCAGACAAAGCAGACTTCAAAACACAGAAAGTAAAAAGAGACAAAGAAGGACACTACATAATGATAAATTCATGCAACTAACAGAGAGAAAAAAGCAGGAGTTGCAGTACTTGTATCAGACAAAGCAGACTTCAAAACACAGAAAGTAAAAAGAGACAAAGAAGGACATTACATAATGATAAATGGGTCAATCCAACAAGCAGATATAACCATTATAAATACCTATGCTCACAACGCAGGAGCACCCACATATGTGAAACAAATACTAACAGAATAAAAAGGGGAAATAGAAGGCAATGCATTCACTCTAGGAGACTTCAATACACCACTCACCATGAAGGAAAGATCAACCAGACAGAAGATAAGTAAGGTGATAGAGGCACTGAATAACACAACAGAACAGACGGACCTAACAGACATCTAAAGAACTCTACACCCAGAAGCAACACAATACACATTCTTCTCAAGTGCACATGGAACACTTTCAAGAATACATCACACACTAGGCTACAAAAAGAGCCTCAGTAAATTCAAAAAGACTGAAATTGTACCAACCAGTTTCTCAGACCACAAAGGTATGAAACTAGAAATAAATTATGCAAAGAAAATTAAAAATCCCACAAACACATGGAGGTTTCACAACATGCTCCTAAATAACCAATGCATCAATGACCAAATAAAAATAGAGATCAAGCAATATATAGAGACAAATGACAGCAATAATTCAACACCACAAAATCAGTGGGATGCAGCCAAGGCCATGATAAGAGGAAAGTATATTGCAATATAAGCCTACCTCAGGAAAGAAGAACAATCCCATATAAGCAGTCTAAACTCACAATTAATAAAATTAGAAAAAGGAGAACAAATGAGGCCCAAAGTCAGTAGAAGGAGGGACATAATAAAGATCAGAGCAGAAATCAATAAAATTGAGAAGAATAAAACAATAGAAAGAATCAGTGAAAGCAAGACCTGGTTCTTTGAGAAAATAAACAAAATAGATAAACCCCTACCCAGACTTATTAAGAAAAAAAGAGTCTACACACATAAACAGAATCTGAAATGAGAAAGGAAAAATCACTACTGACACCACAGAAATACAAAGTATTAGAGAATACTATGAAAAATTATATGCTGACAAACTGGATAACCTAGAAGAAATGGACAACTTTCTAGAAAAATACAACCTTCCAAGGCTCACCCAGAAAGAAACTGAAAATCTGAACAACCAATTACCAGCAACGAAATTGAACTGGTAATCAAAAACCTACGTTAATAACAAAACCCCTGGACCAGATGGCTTCACTGCTGAACTTTATCAAACATTTAGTGAAGACCTAATACCCCTTCTCCTTAAAGTTTTCCAAAAATTAGAAGAGGAGGGAATACTTCCAAACTCATTCTTTGAGGCTAGCATCACTCTAATACCAAAACAAGGCAAATACACCACAAAAAAAGAAAACTGCAGACCAATATCCCGGATGAACATAGATGCAAAAATACTCAACAAAATATTAGCAAACCCAATTCAAAAATACATCAAAAAGATCATCCATTATGATCAAGTAGGATTCATCCCAGGGATGCAAGGATGGTACAGCATTCGAAAATCCATCAACATCATCCACCACATCAACAAAAAGGACAAAAACCACATGATCACCTCCATAGATGCTGAAAAAGCATTCGACAAAATTCAACATCCATTCATGATAAAAACTCTCAACAAAATGGGTATAGAGGGCAAGTACCTCAACATAATAAAGGCCATATATGACAAACCCACAGCAAACATTATACTTAACAGCAAGAAACTGAAAGCTTTTCCTTTAAGATCAGGAACAAGACAAGGATGCCCACTCTCCCCACTTCTATTCAACATAGTACTGGAGGTCCTAGCCATGGCAATCAGACAACACAAAGAAATAAAAGGCATCCAGATTGGCAAGGAAGAAGTTAAACTGTTCGTGTTTGCAGATGCAGTTTGTGGGATACAGCCAAGGCCATGGACATGATATTGTACATAAAAAAACCCTAAAGAATCCACTCCAAAACTACTAGATCTAATATATGAATTCAGCAAAGTTGCTGCATACAAAATTGACAGACAGAAATATATGGCATTCCTATACACTAACAATGAACTAGCAGAGAGAGAAATCAGGAAAACAATTCCATTCACAACTGCATCAAAAAGAATAAAATACCTAGGAATAAACCTAACCAAGGAAGTGAAAGACCTATACTCTGAAAACTACAAGACACTCATGAGAGAAATTAAAGAAGATACCAATAAATGGAAACACATCCCATACTCATGGATAGGAAGAATTAATATTGTCAAAATGGCCATCCTGCCTGAAGCAATCTATAGATTCAATACAATTCCTATCAAAATACCAACAGCATTCTTCAACAAACTAGAGAAAATCATCCTAAAATTCATATGGAACCAAAAAAGACCTCGAATAGCCAAAGTAATCCTGAGAAGGAAGAATAAAGCTGGGGGAATTATGCTCCCCAACTTCAAGCTCTACTACACAACCACAGTAATCAAGACAATTTGGTACTGGCACAAGAACAGACCCATAGACGAATGGAACAGACTAGAGAGCCCTGATATAAACCCAACCATATATGGTCAATTAATATATGATAAAGGAGCCATGGACATACAATGGGGAAATGACAGCCTCTTCAACAGCTGATGTTGGCAAAACTGGACAGCTACATGCAAGAGAATGAAACTGGATTATTGTTTAACCCCATACGCAAAATGGATTAAATACTTGAATGTAAGTCATGAAACCATAAAACTCCTAGAAGACAACATAGGCAAACATCTCCTGAATATAAGCATGAGCAACTTCTTCCTGAACCCATCTTCTCGAGAAAGGGAAACAAAAGCAAAAATGAACTCATGGGACTACATCAAACTAAAAAGTTTTTGTACAGCGAAGGACATTATCAACAAAACAAAAAGGCATCCTACAGTATGGGAGAATATATTTGTAAATGACATATCTGACAAGGGGTTAACATCCAAAATTTATAAAGAACTTACAGACCTCAACATCCAAAAAGCAAATAACTCGATTAACAAATGGGCAGAGGATATGAAGAGAAAAGTCTCCAAAGCAGAAATTCAGATGACCAAAAGACACATGAAAAGATGCTCCACATCACTAATCATCAGGGAAATGCAAATTAAAACCACAATGAGATATCACCTCACACCAGTAAGGATGGCCAGCATCGAAAAGACTAAGAACAACAAATGCTGGCAAGGATGCGGAGAAAGGGGAACCCTCCTACACTGCTGGTGGGAATGTAAGCTAGTTCAACCATTGTGGAACACAATATGGAGGTTCCTCAAAAAACTGAAAATAGAAATACCATTTGACCCAGGAATCCCACTCCTTGGAATATACCCAAAGAATACAACTTCTCAGATTCAAAAAGACATATGCGCCCCTTTGTTTATCACAGCACTTTTTACAATAGCCAAGACATGGAAGCAACCTAAGTGTCCATCAGTAGAAGAATGGATACAGAAGATGTGGTACAGATATACATTGGAATACTACTCAGCCGTAAGAAACAAATCCTACCATTTCCAACAACATGGATGGAGCTGAAGGACATTATGTTCAGTGAAATAAGCCAGGCGGAGAAACACAAATGGCAAATAATTTCCCTCATTTGTGGAGTATAACAATGAAGCAAAACTGAAGGAACAAAATGGCAGCAGACTCAGAGACTCCAAGAATGAACTAGTGGTTACCAAAGGGGAGGGGTGTGGATTGGGCGGGTGGGGAGGGAGTGAGGGAGAAGGGGACTGAGGTGTATTATGTTTAGGACACATGCTGTGGGGGATCACAGGGAGAACAGTGTATCACAGAGAAGGGATATAGTGGATCTCTGGCAACTTGCTGCACTGATGGACAGTGACTGCATTGGGGTATGGGTGGGGACTTGATAATATGGGTAAATGTAGTAACCACATTGTTTTTTTCATGTGAAACCTCCGTAACAGTCATATCAACCATACCTTAATAAAAAATTTAAAATATTAAAAAAAAAAAAAAAGAAAAGAAAAACCTGTGACTTGGTTTTAAAGAACTTATGTCCCCTTTCTTGTTTCAGTCTCCTTTTCCCAAAACCACATGCATATGCACCTTTGTGGAGAGAGGGTCCAAAACATTCACCAACTTCTCAAAGGGGCTCGAGATCCAAAGGAGAGTAACAAGCACTGAGATGCAAGTCAATCCTCTTAACTACCTTATGAGGTAGTATTGTTTTATTTGTAGTACTCGTTGTAGGTTACAATACCTAATGTGTTTCCTTTGGCGCTCACAGAACTTCCATTCCTCTCTACATGTATGTTGGGGGAAGGAAGGGGAGAGGCTAGGTGTGGGGCAATAATAAATTCAGTTCAGGGACAGCCAAAGAGCAGCACAGACAGCACTGAGATTACCAAAGATAACACCATTAGAGAGAGTACAACTGCCTTAAGGTCCAGAAAAAACCACAGCTCTCTGCAGGAGACCCAACAGATGTCACCCTTACCTTGTCTTACCAAGACCATGAGGTCCACAACGGAGAAAGCCGGATGGGCGTTTCACCTAAACTCCTATGATCAAGACTAGTCATTCCCAAGTAGACAGGAGAAAAAACATGCCCTTACCCACAAGGGGATTATGACTGGAGGTAGTAAGCTATGACAATTCTCAAGGCAGGGAGGGATGATCCTACAGAGAGATAACCCATCTCTATTTGAAAAGGGTATATATTTTGAGGAAAAGTTGGTTTCTAGCAAAAATGTTATGTTACATTATAAAAATATGCCTAGTGGAGGAGGAGCCAACATGGCAGCATGAGTAGGGCAGCAAAAATCTCCTCCCGAAACCATATATATTTTTGAAAATACAACAAATACAACTATGCCTAAAAGAGAGACCAGAGGATACAGTACACCAGCCAGGCTACATTTACATCTGTGAGAACTCAGCATCTCACAAAGGGGTAAGATACAAGCCGCAACCTGGCGGGACCCGAGCGCTCCTCCCACCCCAGCTCCCCGGCGGGAGGAGAGGAGTAGGAGCGGGGAGGGAGTGGAAGCGTATGACTACTCAATAACCAGCCCTAGTAATCCGCACCGGGAGCGCAGACACACATCGCATGGCGTGCTGGATATTAGGGAAATGGAAAGGTCAAATCTACGAAAGGGCCCCCTGCCACCCGCAGCCAGCTCCCCTGGGACAAAAGAAAAGAGAATGCTTTTTGAAAGTCTTAAAGGGACAAGGGCCTCACAGCTGGACGGAATTGTCCTGGCACACTCAGTCCAGCAGGCTAGGAATCCTGAGGAGCTTCGGCTGCCCCAGCCACCTGGGAGGCAGCTCACCTCTTAAGCCCCTCACGGTGATAAACAGCCTGCCATTCATTCCACCTCCGGTGTAGCCCTGGCACAGCATCCAAGCTGCCAGAGAGCGGCTGCACTCACAGTAGCTGCCCAGAGTCTCCTTCTGGCGCACAGCCGCCTGGGGGGGCCAGACCCGGGGCCGCCGCTGGCACACAGCTGCCCAGCACAGGCAGAGGAAGCTGGGGCATGGCACAAAGGGGTGCCATTCTCAGAGGAGAGCACACTCGATGTGCATGCCTCTCCCTGCAGTGCTCTGGGCTACCCCAAGGACTGCTCCCAGTGTGCAGGGCACCAGCACAGGCAGCAGAGAGGGGCAGAGCAACCAGCAAGCAGGAAGGGACTTTGTTCTCCCAGTGGACACACATGCCACCAGCCTGCGACTACCTCTATTGCTGTGAAAAGGCAGAAGAATTTGGTCCAGTCCAGAATCACCCAGACAACCCCCGAGAGAGGGCTTGGGGAGACAAATATAACCAATCTTCCTGAAAAATAATTCAAAATAAAGGTCATAACCATGCTGATGGACCTGCAGAGAAATATGCAAGAGCTAAAGGATCAAGTAAGGAAAGAGAATACAGAAATAAAATAATCTCTGGAAGGACTTAAGAGCAGAATGGACGAGATGCAAGAGACCATTAATAGAATAGAAATTAGAGAACAGGAATACAGAGAAGCTGAGGCAGAGAGAGAAAAAGGATCTCCAGGAATTAAAGAATATTAAGAGAACTGTGTGATCAATCCAAATGGAACAATATTTGCATTATAGGGGTACCAGAAGAAAAAGAGAGAGAAAAAGGAATAGAAAGTGTTTTTGAAGAAATAACTGCTAAAAACTTCCCCAAACTGGGGGAAGAAATAGTCTCTCAGACCATGGAAGCCCAGAGATCTCCCAACACAAGGGACCCAAGGAGGACAACACCAAAACATATAACAATAATAATTAAAATGGCAAAGGTCAAACACAAGGACAGAGAATTCAAGGCAGTCAGTGAGAGAAAAAAAGGTTACCTACAAAGGAAAACCCATCAGGCTATCATCAGACTTCTCAACAGAAACCTTACAGGCCAGAAGAGAATGGCATGATATATTTAATGCAATGAAACAGAAGGGCCTTGAACCAAGAATACTGTATCCAGCATGATTATCATTTAAATATGAAGGAGGGATTAAACAATTCCCAGACAAGCAAAAGTTGAAGGAATTTGCCTCCCACAAACCACCTCTAAGGATATTTTAAAGGGACTGCTCTAGATGGAAACACTCCTAAGACTAAATAGATGTCACCAGAGAAAATAAAACCACACCAAAGAAAGCAGTCCATCCAAATACTAACTAAAGGCAAAAAATAAAATCAACTTCACAAAAGCAGTCAAAGGAAACACAAAAGAGTACAGAATAATACACCTAACATATAAAGAATGGAGGAGGAGGAGTAAGAAGGGAGAGAAATAAAGGATCATCAGACTGTGTTTATAATAGCTTCATAAGTGAGTTAAGTTAGACGGTTTCAAAGAAGCTACCCTTGAACCTTTGGTAACCACGAATCTAAAACCTGCAATGGCAATAAGTACATATCTTGCAATAATCACCCTAAATGTAAATGCACTGAATGCACCAACCAAAAGACACAGAGTAACAGAATGGATAAAAAAGCAAGACCCATCTATATGCTGCTTACAAGAGACTCACCTCAAACCCAAAGACATACACAGACTAAAAGTCAAGGGATGGAAAAAGATATTCCATGCAAACAATAGGGAGAAAAAAGCAGGTGTCGCAGTACTTGTATAAGACAAAATAGACTTCAAAACAAAGAAAGTAACAAGAGATAAAGAAGGATACTACATAATGACAAAGGGGTCAGTCCAACAAGAGAATATAACCATTATAAATATATATGCACCCAATACAGAGCACGAACATATGTGAAACAAATACTAACAGAATTAAAGGAGGAAATAGAATACAATGCAGTCATTCTAGGAGACTTCAACACATCACTCACTCCAAAGGACAGATCCACCAGACAGAAAATAAGTAAGGACACAGAGGCACTGAACAGCACACTAGAACAGATGGACCTAACAGACATCTATAGAACTCTACACCCAAAGGCAGCAGGATACACATTCTTCTCAAGTGCATATGGAACATTTTCCAGAATAGATCACATACTAGGCCACAAAAAGAGCATCAGTAAATTCATTTTCTGCCAACCAACTTCTCAGACCACAAAGGTATAAAACTAGAAATAAATTGTACAAAGAAAACAAAAAGACTCACAAACACATGAAGGCTTAACAACATGCTCCTAAATAATCAATGAATCAATGACCAAATTAAAATAGAGATCAAGCAATATATGGAAACAAATGACAACAACAGCACAAAGCCCCAACTTCTGTGGGATGCAGCGAAGGCAGTTCTAAGAGGAAAGTATATAGCAATCCAGGCCTATTTTAAGAAGGAAGAACAATCCCAAATGAATAGTCTAAAGTTACAATTCTTGAAATTGGAAAAAGAAGAACAAATGAGGCCCAAAGTCAGCAGGAGGGACATATTAAAGATGAGAGAAGAAATAAATAAAATTGAGAAGAATAAAACAATAGAAAACAATCAATGAAACTAAGAACTGGTTCTTTGAGAAAATAAACAAAATAGATAAGCCCCTAGCCAGACTTACAAAGAGAAAAAGAGAATCTACACACATCAACAGAATCAGAAATGAGAAAGGAAAAAGGAAAAATCATGACGGACCCCACAGAAATTATTAGAGAATACTATGAGAATCTATATGCTAACAAGCTGGAAAACCTAGAAGAAATGAACAATTTCCTAGAAAAATACAACCTTCCAAGACTGACCAAGGAAGAAACAGAAAATCTAAACAGACCAATTATCAGCAGTGAAATTGAAATGGTAATCAAAAAACTACCCAAGAACAAAAATATGCCTGGCATAGATCATATTCTGCTATGTTACAAGTGTACCTTGGAGGTATACAACTCTACAGTCATACACTAAAAACCATCCTCAAGCAACTCAGTAATCCTGCTAACTTTTAGAGTTTTTATGCAAAGGTCTCTAGAAGACATTACTGAGCATGTTTAATCAGTCATCATTATATACTCTGAAGCTCCTTAAGATGCTTTTCTATGGAGGACCTTTTGGATTAAAGAGGAAGAGAAATACAGTGTATGGGGGGCAGGGAGTAAAAATCATTAAAAAATTAAGACGATTACTACAGAAAAATGTTGGAAGGCTACAAAACAGACCAAATAATTCTCTCTTGCAGTTGGCAGGCAGGATCCTGCCAGATGTTTGAAATAGAATTAACCTCCATGGGCTACAATGATAGAAATAAACTGTACAACTATAAAAAAACAAATATCTAGGGAAGCATAAATAACTATCTAGGGAAGGGTTATCTTTGTTTTACTTTCCCTGAACTTGCTTCAAATTATTTCTCCCCCAACCCAATTAAAAAAAACTGTCCCTCACTGCAGTGTCCACAGATACTGAAACAGCAGCTTTTGAGAATGCACCAAAAGTAGATCAAACAGTACCTGTTTTAAAAGCTAAACTTAACCAGAGTATTTGCAATGTTTCAAAGCATTTTCAAACTAGGTAATATCACCTTACTGACAACAAAACTCTCCTCCATCATCAAGGATATAAATATATATATCTTTTCCTTACAGTATCTTACTTGGTTAGATAAAGGTACTACAAATAGCTTACAGATGCTTCTTCCTTATATTTGGGGGCAGAATCTTAAACAGCAAATTAATACATTCATCCCTTCATATAATCACAGGGTAAGTATTTATTCTGAGCTAAAAGTGCCAGACTTTTAGGTGTTGTCCAGCATAATGCGATGAAAACAGAAAAGGTTCCTGCAGCTGACAGTGTAGTGGAGAGAAGCAGATATGACACACGGTGATATCCAGCATGCCTGGGTCTACTCAAATGCTTAACATTCCCTAAAAAAAATATCTGGGTGATCATGTATAGTTTTCTGGGTCTTCAAAGTGAAGAACCACCTCTATTGACAATCACAAGAAATGTGGCTTCAGAGTCAAAGGCCTGGCTTCTTATCTTGCCAAACAAAACAGTGCAAAAGACTAGTTGCAGACTGAGAAAAGAGACCTGAATTACAATTTTGGCTTTGACATTAACTACAATAAAGCAGAGGGAAACCTGCAAATAACCAAAGTGCTCTTTAAAATACAGTTTTAAAGTCATCTAATTTTTAATTTATGTCAAATGAAAAATGATTTGAGTTAATGCTTATCACAACAGTAAATAATAGTAAAATGGCAATGATTACCTTTTGGAGAAATCTGACATTTTAAGAGTTAAAACAGAGACCAGATATAAATCCTTCACAAATAAAACTTTGTGTGTTTCTTTGCTAAGTTTTGAAATTGGAATCAATTATCTCTATTGTGCCTTCAGGTGCTAATATTCCAGAGATAAATGAAAAAGTCAGTTTTCACTTAAAAAAATGTTAGAAAACCTAACAAGATGATCAAAAGAGGAGGAGCAGTAACAAGGATCACAGTATAAGTGACAAGAGTTCTAGACCAGTGAGCAAATGTGGATTCCCCACACAGAAAACAACCCTCAGACTAACGCTGAAGAAGGTGGAGGAGGAAGTTCAGAAGTTGTCATTAGATTTTTCTCCTAAAATTTGCTTTATTTCAGACAAGCACTGAAACAGTGAGTTTCAAACTTGTATCATTTGCAGAGCATTTAATGGACACTGACATTCATGAACACTACCAATTTCAAATTTTTAAAAAGTTATCCTAATTTTAATTACATAAGTAAAAGTTTTAATAAAATTAAAAACAAAAATGCTGTGTATCTGTGACAGAGATGATCTGCATCTATCTCCAGCGTTTAAATATACATCCTGGAGACGGATGACTTGGATTGGAATAGGTAACATATCTAGGAAGCTTCTCATTCTCCTTCTACTAAATTAGAAGCTCCTTACTTAGACTTTAGACCATAAGGAAAAGCAGCAAGTATTTTGTTACTATCAGATGATCCTACATATATAAAAGAAACAGACCCCAAAATATGGAGATTGCTTATTAAATTGCTTATTAAATCTCTGTCCAATACCTAGAAGTTATTATTTCAATTAGGGGAATTCTGGGGACTAATTCTAACCCCTGATTTCACTAAGCTAAATATCCTACTATGATATTTAGAGGTAGTTTTTATAATATGCATAGCAATCTCATCAACTTTTTCCTCTAATAAATCAAAATTATCAAGGATTAGTAAAGTGGGAATACTCTACTCTTACTCCAGTTTCATAATCTCAGTGCTAAAAACTGATATTTTTACTCACAAGTAATACTGTAAAACTACTCAGGTTATTACATGTTTAGCTAAAACATGCCACTTTAGCAAAATTATTTGAAGGAATGAAAATAGCTATTATTGGCATTGACTCTGTCATAAAAAAGTATAAAAATATAATCTCTTCTCTCATGTCAAAGATTCATGCAGGCATCTTTCCCCTCACTGGCAGTAAAGAAAAGCAGGGTCAGACAATCTCCTGCCACACATTTTTCATTCAGCATATTCTAAAGAAAAATACTCAGAGATTGAAATTTAATTTCATTATTTTCACTATTTCCTTCCACATTAAATAAAGATTAGAAAGCAAATAACACTATCTCATCAAGTCTAATAATCCACCAAGTAACAAAGGAAAGAGGGCTACCAATTTTAATTATTACAATACCATGGATTTAAAAATGTATCCCAATTTCATGGATATTCAGGTATGGACAAGGTAGGGGAAGAGCAGAGAATCCAAAAGCTAATGAAGCTGTATCCTGTAAATAAAGTAGTCCATGTTGGCACTGCAATAGCAATGCCCTTTTCCTGCTCAAAACACAATTGTACTCTCCCAGTACCAATCCCAACACACTGTTTCAGTCTATATCATAGCTCACAAAGTAACTGTTAAATAAAAACACTCTTCTCTGGAATCATGGATTTTTCTAAGATGAACAAAAAAATCACCCAGCACTTCTTCACACAAGAAAAACATATATGTATATGGTTTTGATTTACAGTGTTAATCGACTGTTTATATTATCAGTAAGACTTCTGGCCAACCAGTAGGCTATTAGTACTTAAGTTTGTGGACAGTTAAAAAACTTGCAGATTTTCACTGCATGATGGGGTGGCAATCCTAACCCGCACATTGTTCAAGGGACAACTGTATGCTAAGAATCAGTGTTTCTGTGCACATCAACTATCAAACTGATTGTCTATCTAGTAACCTGCACATTTAATAGCATATTTACATATTGTACATAGTTGACACAACACAGTATTATCCAACAGTCGTTTTTGTAAAGTGAACAACACAGATACTCTACTTTTCCCCAACAGTATTTGTTATTAACTTCACAGGTAATTTTACAAGATTCACTGCAATAGTGTGCCCTTCCCCACTGCCAAAAAAAAGTGCTACTTTGAATGCTACTCTGGCAGTTGGGGCTCTTGTCCATCCTTAGCGACAAGATTCATTAATTTTGGAAATAAGCATTATTTTGTATTTGTCCTGGATAAACTTTATTGATTTATAAAAAAATGCCATTGTAGTTTATCTCTAAATTACACCAATATTTTGATGGCCTTATACCACCACCTGACAAACCAAAAACTTTGGAAACTAAAAGCAAATGACTGAAAACGTCAATAAAACCTACTCACTGGCATCTGTCATACTAATTCCTATTTACACTTTTCTTTTTCAAATGCCTATGGTAAATGATCACAGTCCTAGATTCTCATTCCCCGCATATATAAATCCACATTCCATTTAGGCCAGGGTTTCTCAACCTGGGCATTACTGACATTTGGGCCAGATACCTGTGCTGGGGGCTGACCTGTTTCTGTAGGGTGTTTTGCAGCACCTATGCCCTTTACCCACTAGATAAAGTAGCACACCCCCAAGTGGTGACAATCAAAAATGTCTCCAAACACAGCCCAATGTACCTGGGATGGGAGCAAACCCCAGCCCTCCTCACAACACTCAGGCACTGAGTCCTGTTCACACTTCCCCTCCATTCCATTTCTGAGATGGGATTACAACGTAATATTAAGAATGAAAACTCCAAATTAAACAAACAAAAATATGTAATGGATAAAAAAAATGGTAACCAAAACCAACTACCCTATTAACTGGTAGTACCCAAGACACACTGACCAACTCACTATCCTTTATAGTACACCTAGGACCATCAAGAACCTAACAAGTACTAAGAATGCAGAAAAATCTTCTGGGAAAGTCATAATCAGTCTTACACCTTAACATAAAATATCTATGAATGTGATTGGCTTCAATGACTTTTCCTCTGAAAACAACAAAATTTGAGGGTAGAAAGTGGAAGGTTAAATTAAAAATAAAATGTTCTCTGCTATTTTAAGTATTTTAAATTATAAAATTCTACTATCAAAATGTGATATAAGCCAAGAACATGCAGGACTTTTAAAAGGTTTAGAAAAGTTAATAGATAAATATACAGTTGAGATCTTTAAGTTGGGGACCAAATATGGCAGTCATGCCTCCTCATAACCTGCCTGTTGGTACAATGCTATTTACTAATGCTAATTAAAGAAAGAACAGGAGGTGGGTAGACCACAAGCCTGAATTAGTATAGCAGGACTAATATACATACATGGCTAGCAAGAGAAAGGTTAGACATGTATTGGTCATCTTTCAGGGCTTAGCTCAGAAGTCTCTTCTTCCTGGAATCTTTTCAGGTTCCCCAAGTCCAGGTTAAGTGCCCCTACTTTGTACACCATACTTCTGCTTTCATAAAATAATCCCACTGTGCTATGACTGCCCTGTTATGACTACATTCCCCCACTCCAAAAAAAGTGTCCCCAGCACCAAATAGATGGCCTTGCATAAGTGGGTGCTTTACTAAGTCTTGCAAGATTCAGATGAATCCTCTCCTGATGGTATACAAAAGAAACATAGGCAAATTTACCCAGAAGAATTAATATCAAGAGAAGAAAAAATCCTGAAAGCAATATGGAACACTGTAAACATCCCGGCTTATCAGAAACCTCAATGAGCACTACATATGATTGTCTTTTGAAAGGATGACTCAATATTACATAGCTAATTTTATGTCTTTTACAGAAATACACTGTGAGAAAAATATATTTAAGATTATGTCTAAATGGACAATTTTACTCCATTGGGATTATTCAACTAAGCAGTCCATAATTCAACAGTATTTGTAATCAAATAAACTTAAACTAATACAGGTAATTTTCACCTGAAAAATGTGTAACTTAAAAAAAAAAATGCCCAGTGATGGTTAAGATGTGGTTTAACTGTAGGGTGATATATATTCCCGTGTGGCTGGGTCCCAGTTTATACCTGTCCTGAACGTCCCCCATGAGTTGGCACCAGTTTGGGACTAAAAGATGCCAATTTGTATGGTAAAGTATATGGTCATCAACAGTGCTCTCATATACTTCTGAAAGCAACAACCTTTAAGGGAAAATGCTGACACTAAGAATAGCTTCCACTTACTGAGCACTATTATATTTCACTCAATGAATCAGATAAACTGCTTTTCAGATGTAAGGTAGGTATTAGTTTTTTCATTCATCACATAAGTAATTCACCTATATACTAAGTGACCACCATGACTCAGCTAGACTTTCTCAGCTACCAAGCCCATATTCTTTTTCATATACCATAAAAATGTTTATGTCCTGAAACTGATTCCTCTGCTGGAAATCAAACAATCAAATATTGTTTATAACAAAAGTTTAGAAGGTATTAAAAACAGGAAGATGTTAACTAAGATGTGTTCATGCCTTCAAGAGTTTTCAGTACAGCTCTAACAATGATGGTGAAGATTCAATAACACAATAATATATAACGTGAAACAGATATAAAAGGTAAAAACTCTAAAATTTAAAAATTTAAAGCATTTTTAAAAAGAGGAAATACTGGAAATATACCAGATTATTAACTATCACTGTGTTAACGATATTAGATAACTTTTCCTGTTTTCCAAACTCTCTGAAATATGTTCTATTAATTTTTAGTATTTCAAAAAATATTTTTAAAAAAACTTAGCTAAAAGTTCAAGCACAGTACATTCTTTTCTCTAATTCATAACAAAACTCACATGTTCACCGAAGTGACAGTTAAGTTTAAAGATTCAGATAAGATACAGAAAAAACAAAAGAGAGATGGAAGAATTTGAAGAGTCTGGTAGCAGAGAAGCATTTCAAGAAGTAAACCAGATGTTCCTATGGAACTGCAGCAGAGGATCCAGGAGACAGAAATTCATGTAAAGACTATGTTCAGATCAAAGAGCATAAAAGCAGGGACCATTTGCTTCAGAACCATCCATTACACTGAAAAAGCCACACTAAGCTCTCAGCAAAACTCAAAATTTCAATCAGTTAATAGCTGTTGAGTAAGAAAGTACCAGAAAGATGAGAAGATTGCTTCCTCGACCATTTCACTGGAAAAGGGATACTTGGCAATGAGGTGAAAACACAGAGGTCAAAAACATAATTTAAGTGAACAGCATCTCAGTTGATGCCAAAAAAGGTGCTAACAGTGAAGAGCAAATATCCATTTCATTTGATTCACCACCACGTCTTTCTTTCCAAGCATTTCTCTCCTGCTCCTTTTACATAGATTAGGCAATGTTATAGATACTTTCTCCCAGAACTTCTCAAAACCAGATAAAAAAACTTCTAAAAGATACTCTTATCTCCAGAGGCAGTACAATTCAAATGCCCTCACAAAATTCTTTACCGGTGACAATTCAAGAGAGTATGAGATTCATACTCTGGTTAAATTATTCGCAACAGGTAAAAGTAAAAATACTCTAAGTATTTGGTCTGTACCTAATGAATTTACCTCCCCTACAAAAATTTAAATGGAATTTTATTAAGGATATATGGAGTGGTATGGAGCCACTTAAGCGGGAAACATTTGATTTCTTGGGGACAAAAGTTTTACCTTCAATTGCCTAATTACTTCTATTCAACAACCTAATAAAGAGAATATATAAAAACAAAATGTTGACATATTATTGCTGTGACGCATGAACTTTTCCATAGAGACCTCTGCTTAGATGATAATCATCTGACACCGAATTATGACTAGCACATTAAGCAACTGTCCAGAGAAAATCAATTAAACTTACATGAATATTTAAGGTCAAAGCATCTCAAGAGTACCTACTATTAAACAATAACATCTTACAGATGGCATCATAAAACAGAAATTTCAGTAGACATCTGCTCTCCTATGAGGAACAAAAGCAGATAGAGCCTTATGCCACACATTAAGTAGTGTGTCTTTCATTGTCCCAGTGTCCTATATAATGAATTTACCTCTTTAACATGAAGAAAGATCAACCTACTTCATGCCTGTTTCCTTCAGTTTTGAGCATCACTTGTTCATTAATCTGTTTGAGCTGCCACAACAAAATAACACAGACTGAGTGGCTTGAACAACAGTTATTCATTTTCTCACAGCTCTAGAGGTTGGGAGGTCCAAGATCAAAGTGCTGGCTCATTTGGTTCTCTCCTGGCAAGCCTGCCCTATTCCTGTGTCTTCACATGGCAGAGAGAGGAAGCAAGCTCTCTGGTGTCTCTTCTTACAAGGATACTACTGTTATCACGGTTTCAGCTAACCTCGTTACCTCCCAAAGGCCCCATCTCCAAATTCCATCACACTGCAGGGTTAGGGCTTCAACATACATGAGCTTTGGAGGGACACCACATTCGGTCCATAAAAACTTTTATTTTACTTTCTCACTCTGCCAATGACGTATGCACTCAGGGACAATGACATAAGCTAAAAGCTTTCATTTAAATCATAAAAAAATTTTTTTAAATGGTTGACATCAATATTCAGAGAAAGGGCTGCAAGAAAACAATACCCAAATTGGGCAAAAACAAAATATATAATCTCTAGTTACCCCCCAAAAAATGTAATTTACAAAAGATACTGTTTTGTAAACACTAAGGTCATATCAACAGTGAGTGATGTATATAACCCAAGCAGGTTACATACATTGAATTCTTTTAAATTTTGGTTATTATTTTTTTTGGCCATAAGATGACTAATAACAGCCTACACTTACTGTTGGCATATATATTCACATTTATTTATGATAACCCTCCCAACAGTCCTATGATGTGGATACTGTTATCCCCATTTTACAGATGTGAAAAGTGGCAGCATTGCCCACTACAGTGGTACAATTTTAAAATACAGAGTTTAAAAGTAAAAAATAAGACCTGTCTCCAGTAATTCCCTACCTGGAAAAAGGACTAATCACAAACTGTAGATTTTCATTTGATTCATTAAAAAAAAGAACCAGTCTTTGTTCTGTGTTTTAATCTCAAGGAGATACTATTATGCTATAGCCACTGGAGAGAACCAAAATGAAACTGAGTGGAAATAATCAAGTTCTCACCAGAATTTCTGCAGACATGAAGGCTTTTTCCAAAATATTTGATTCAAAGTAGGAAGAACATAGAGTACATATGAAATAATACATCCACTATAAAACTGTTCTTGCTGGATCCACCATGTCAAAATGTAGAAATGCACAATAAAGCAATTTCTAAAACAAAAACACCTATGATTCCTCCCTTTCTTCCAGTAATAAACATTTTTAAATTACCTTGCATCTATTCTATTCCTATTATTCCAAAGAAACAAGATGATGTATTTCTCCTTATATACTACTGCTATTCTTACAAAGCAACACTCCTTAGTGTTACATAAAACTGCTGCACCATTACTGATGGTAAGGAAAAACACAGAAATTTGGAATATCATGAAATCTTTTCTAGACTCAGAATTATAGCTAGTGCTAAAATTCAGAGACTGAAGAAAAAAGATAAGAAAACAATTCTTTTGAACTGTAAGCATACACTACAGGAAACATGCATTGCATGAAGAACACAGCATTTTGCAGTGTACATAAATCAACATCCTGCACATTACAATGAAGAATATCCACAATTTATTCTATTATAGAATGTTCTAAATTGTCAAATTAGCAAGAAACTCATATATGCTTCAAATGCTTTTTGGAAGGAGTATGTAAATCATAAATGTTTGTTGCACAATCAACAAAGAATACCACACTACTGCTTACTTCATAAGTTACTTCTTGAAATATACATATTTCCCAGACCTTACATACATGAAGTAGATGAGTATCAACTAGAAAAATATCTGTAAAATGTAGCAGCACAACTTAATTTGATATTATGTAAATCATCAATCTTTTGGGTTATAGAAAAATGTACCTTTTCTCTCTTCTGTTTGTAAACAACTATAGTATGTTTAAAATAAACTTCAAATTCTGATTTCTTACAATGTTTGATACAAGAAACTAAGCAGAAATTTGCCCTAAAGAGAAACAGAACATCTGGTGAAATGTGTGTCATGCTTAAGGATCACAGCTGCTGCTGAGGTTAGTATTCCAATGTGATGGCCATAATCTCCATGCTAAGTGGTAAAACCACAATGGAGAATAAAACAGTGCTGAAGACATATCTTCTTTAGCCACAGAGTGCTTTCTATTTCTCAGCTATGCGCAAACAACTGGGCCTCACACAGAACACTTGGAGAAATGTTTCTGTAGTAAGTTAAAAACACACCTATTCAGTGGACTGTTTCTACCATGTGATTGTTGATTACATCCCTCCCCTAAGTGTATTAACCTAGGCATTAATCAAGACAGGATGTATGCTATTTCTTGTCTATGATTGATCAATCTGTTCTGCTTTTATTTTTCAATTCACCAATAAAAGCGTGTGGAGTAAAAGAAATAGGAAAGGAAATCTGAGAAAGTCCAGATGACCAGAAGAGATGGCAAGATTAACTAAAAAAAAAAAAAAATGCGGTTTTCATGAGCACACCATGGCTCAGTAGCTTTTCTCCTACATTTACATTTAACTTTCAATTTTCTGCCA
This sequence comes from Manis pentadactyla, assembly GCF_030020395.1. NCBI lineage: Eukaryota > Metazoa > Chordata > Mammalia > Pholidota > Manidae > Manis > Manis pentadactyla. The sequence goes on along the minus strand of NC_080021.1, from coordinate 25,570,831 downwards.
TACAGCTACAACAAATTCTACGCAAACTGCAGTATATATAAATTGCCTTACATTTGTGACACTTTTAAAAGCCCCTACTGTGCCATGAAAGGTTCCCAAACAAGGAAAGATCTGCACAGCAGGAGAGGAACCCACTTATATTTTCTAACAGCTGTGAAGGATCAGTCCTCCAGAGTAACAGAAATCAACTGCAAACTGAAAAGTGTTTAGAAATAAAATGTTTCCATCACCTCACACTATCAGCTACTTCCATTAGTATCCATGAAAGAGACACTGGATTTTACCCAGCATTTTAATACAATAAACTTTACTGACACTAGAAAAGAGAACACAATTACAGACTAACCGTACTATTAAACACAGGAAGTCATCAAAGAAGAGAATGAATACTTCTCATTTCTGCTACTTTACATTGGACTACACAACTAATCACAAAAGCCATAGGGAAAAGTTTACAACTGTTATTCATGAAACTTATTTTGGGTTCCATATTCTGAATTAAAGCCATATTACCTAAAATACAAAACATTTAGCATCACATCAGGAATTGATTTTACACCAAGTTCAAAGTCAATGATAGGCTCTATGGAGTAAATTTTTTATATCTGTGGTGGTTCTGTGGATATCTTGACTACCTACTGATCAGAAAGAATAACATATTCTACATATCCTGTTAAGTAAAAGGTGACCAAATAGGCTCAAATCATCCACATTACATTAAAAACAGGAGGATATAAAAAGATATTCAAAGTCAGGACAGTGTTGAGTCCCAACTCCAGTTCCAGATGATTTCGGCCAATATTTCCTGAGCACTTATTTCTAGGCACTATGGTGAAAGCTGACAGTCAGCCGTGAATCAAGACACAGTCCTTGCCTTCAAGCAGTTGACAACAGTACTTAAGAAAGCTACATAAAAAAACCATTTGATAAATTCGACAGATGTATATGGCAGAATTAAAGCAAAGGGGCTATGGGGATTGGGGCATAGAAAAGGCTTTACATAGGTTCAAAACCTGTGCTAGGCTTGCCAGGAAGAGAAAGTAAAAGCAGTATTCTAGTTTCTGAGGAAACCATTATTTAAAGGCATGAAAGTGTAAAAGAGAATTTTTAGGGAACTCTATAAGCAATCCCATACTATGTAATTGGTATAGGAGAAACAAGAAGAAACAAGGTGGAAACACATACCTGAGACAAAACTCAAAAAGCCACAGGCCAGAGAGACTTGGGCTTTCCTGTGCAGGAGAGGAGATATGCCAGAAGTGTGCTTTCAGTAGAGGAGTGACACTCTCAGACTCCTGTTTTAACGCATCACTTTGGAGTGGAGGATGGACTAAAATGGAAAACACTCAAGCAGGGAACCCTATAAAGAGACTACTACAAAAATTCAGGGAAGAGATGATAATGAAAGCCTAAAACTAGGTAATGTGAAAAAACTGAGCAGTTAACATGAAAAATGGAATATGCTCAACAACTATGTTACTTTTTACACAAGCCCTTTTTAAAGGTAAGTGTGCCAACATGAAACCATCAAAATTCTAAAAGGTTGCATATAGCATTAGAGGAATACTATGAAACAATTTCAATTAGTAAGAATCAACAAAGTTTTACACATTCAAGAAAAGGACTACATGTTCACATCCTACCTGTCCCAACCTTGAAGCTCCGGGAAGAGACACATGGCACAAATTAGGACCACAACATTCACAAATCAACAGAACCACCTCAAAGTTCTCAAATAAATAACTGCTATGATTTACATTTATATTATTTTGTTACTGTATCATCTAAAGACAAATAAATGTAGGAATTCAAGAGAAACTGAATCAGCCATTCAACAGGCTTTATGAAGTGTTTTCGATGTGGCTATTTTTTTTTTAAGTTAGACGGACGAGAGGACATTTGTTTAACCTGAGGCACCTGTATAGGGTTTTTACACTGCACTATTTTCAAACTGTTTTTCCAATGGCTGCTTTCATTTCTGGAATAATTTTCAAATCTATTGGAACCCATGTAAATTAACAAAACCTCTAACAGTGAGGGATACTGAACTATGTACTTCATGATTACTTTTAAAGATAACTTATAATAGAAACTCAGTCACAAAAGCAACTATTCCTTCAAATAAGAAACCTAAGATACTCAAGACACCAATCTAGAACGAATCAGGTCTAAAGACTGCCCACATTTACTTATAATACAAGCTAAGGACAGTTAAAAACAAAGTACTTCAGAAAGTCAAGAGACACATTCCAACTTCAGTTTAAATGCAACAAATGTTTACTGTCAATGCAAAGCAATAAAATATAATTATAAATAACACACTTAGCCCAATTTAATTCATAATTTTCCTTTTATCTAAATGATATTCACATTAATGGGGAAAACTAAAGAAACATTTGAATATGGAGGGAAAAATTCCAAAAACTTTGCAACAAGTAACTACAGTCAAACTCACATCACCACAAATATACTGGACAGTAGTGAGGCACCTTCTTCCAAATATGCTCAACTAATAGCTCTAAACACAGAATTCTGTCTCATCTCTCTAGTATTCATGTTTTAAGTAAGGACTATAAACAGCCAACTTAAGCATACAAAATTTGACATGTGCAATGCTTTTAAAAAACCAGAAATTTCACATAAAGACTGGGAACAATTCAAATGCCCACCAAGAATAGGACTAATAAATAAAATGTGACACAGTCACACAATACAGCAATGAAAAATGAACAAACTATGGAGTACAAACCTCACACACTTAAAAGGAAAAGAAGACATAAAACATACTCTGTCATTATATTTATAAAGTTCAAAAACAGACAAAATGAAATTCATAATGCATACAAACAGCTGGTAAACTACAAAAGATCAAGTTTCATAAAAGTCAGAATACTGGTTACTTATAGGGGGAACACAGAATTGAGATCAGGCAGGAACAGTCAGGCAGATTCTGTGGTGCTATCCATGCTCTATTTCTTGACCGAAGAAGTAGTTATGTGGATGTTTGTTTACAGTTACTTATTAAACTACATTTGTTTTATGTACTTCTCCTGTAAATATGTTTCACAATAAAAATGTTTTTAAATGGGATATGGAAGTAATGTTTTTTAAATGAGGCAAAAAAGCTCAAAATAAACGTGTATCTTGATTTTTATTTTTAAATAGTATGAATGGTTTAGTTGCTTTGGAAAAGTCTAGCAGTTCCTCAATTATAGTTACCATATAACCAAGTAGTTCTCTGCTAAGTATACCCAAGAGAAATGAAAACATAATGTCCACACAGAAACTTGTATACAAATGTTTACAGCAGCATTATTCATAACAGCCAAATGTCTATCAACTGATGAATGGATAAACAGAGTGTAGAATATTACTCAGCCACAACAAGGGATGATGTTCTAATAGATGCTAGAATATGGATGAATCTTGGAAATATGCTGAAGAAAATATGCCAGAAATGAGTGGAGAAATGTTGTATGGTTCTAATTATATGTGGTACCTAGAAAAGTCGAATAGAGACAGAAAGTAAATTAAGGTTTATGAGGGGCTGGAGGAAGAAACAATAAGAAGTTATTGCTTAATGGGTAAGAATTTCTGTCTGTAGTATAGTGGTAATGGTTGTCTAACATAATGGCCACAATTAATACCACTTAAATGTAGATTTAAAAGTTGTATTTTTAAATGACAAGTTTTTGTTATATATATTTTACCACAATAAAAAAAAAAACATATACCAAAAAAGCTAAGTGCAAAGTCAATGATAAAAGACCACACAAAATATGATTCCATTCACATACTAAACAGGGCCACCTATGGACTCGGAACGGAGATTGGTGGTTGCTTAAGGCCAGAGGTGGAGGGTGGGAGACATGAAGACAACAGCTCAAGTTTATAGGGCTTCTTTTTGAGATAATGAAGATATTTTAAAATTGACTGTTATTGAAGCCTGCACACATCTGTGAATACATTAAAAACCACTGAATTGTGTATGTTAATTGGGTGAATTATACAATATAGGAATTAAAAATTAGTAGTGCTGAATCACTGTGTTGTACACCTGAAACTAATGTAATGCAATACTGTTGTCAACTACCCTTCAAAAAAAAAAAATTAGTAATGTAAAATTCATCAATATAGGTAAGAACATTTCTACACTCATATTTAGAATAATAATGTAGATGGTGAACAACCCAAATTACATTTTTAAATGATTATAAATTTCTGAATTAAACATACCCATCAGCTGAATGCAGAAAGAGGCTTCATTCCTTCATCCAACAATTAACTACAAGGAATATTTTTTTTAGAAAAAACTGGAACAAAGTAAGTAAGCATAATATAAAAGAGCTCAGTAATACAGGCTGTATATGAGTTTATCAATGACACGTAATACTAAAGCCAATGTATTCCTATTATAGAAATGAAAAACTCTGGAGATTGTACAGCATTTTTTTCAAGACTCAAATGTAGTCAGGTCCTATCACAGTGAAAACTCAGATTTCCTATATTTTAATTAAATATTTAATTAAACTATTATGGTTAAGATGAAAGGCAACAAAAAGAAAAGTATACATAACATGAACATATCCCAGAAAACCCAAGGGTCTGACATCTAGTGGCTGTGATAATGCCATACATACTCCTCCTATGTATGATAATATATTCCTACCTGTAATAGTCACTATCTCAATATCAAAAAACTCTAATCATTTCTACTTTCACAAGTAGTACTAAAAATTGGTCATACCTGTTCTTAGAAGATGCCTGCTCCACACTGGTCCCCTTGCCACTTCTTATTCTTTTGTTTCGTACTATTGGCCTTAAACAAAGTAGAGCTGGCCCAGGACTTAGGGCTGACAAACCTCTGATGGAGTTTAACACTAACTACTAAGTCACTTACTCTATTACTGAAAATACAGCAATTTAAAACAACCAGGTTGAGGGCTAATACAATCAAACAGAAAAACAGCTCCTCTCTTCCTTTATCCCTTAACCCCACCAATTAATAGCCCTTGTTGGAAATATACAGAGGTAAAAAAAGAGTTTGAAAACAATTCTGTGCTGAGGAACTTACTGAAAGGCTGCTACAGAAGACATTTAAGCTACAGTTCAGAAGGGGAGTGATTATTCAACTAGATATAAACAGATAAAAACTAGGTAATAAACTAGATTTATTAATTCTTCCAAACTGCTGTAACACTACTTTGATCCTAACCGCCATTTCTAGGCTGATTTTCATTGGGATCTAATTAAAACCTACTTTTCTTACAATTCTTAGTGTGCAGAAGAAAAATGTCTAGTATAATTAGTTACAGCTAATGTTCAAAGATTAGTTCTGCTCTCTGCATTTGTTTTAAATAAAGAAAAAAGTAAAAACACAGGTAGAAAATGCTTTAAATATAATTGCTAAATTAAGCAAGTGAATAAGAAACCCATTATTCTCAAACACATTAAAAGCTCTGATAAGCAAATACAATGATGTGAAAACAGTATGAGCATGTGTCATGGCTAAGTCCACAGTAATTTTCATAGAAATTCTAAATGTTGTGTCCCTGAGAATACATTCAACCCCACTGCTTTTTATTCAAGTCAACTTTGTTGTTTCCCAGTACTCTTAGATCAAATAATCGCCCTAGTGTGCAAATCCAGCTTTTTACATTACTAAGTTTCATGACAACTCCTAATGACAACAAATGCAGATCAAACCATTAGGAAATGTAAGAACAACTTTCATTTGCCATTTATAAGTAACAACCCACTTACAGAGGGCATCCACGATGCATCTATGTATCACACTTTGAATGAAATGCTGCACACTTCAGTCCAAGCTCAAATGCCACCTTTTGGTTCTGACTCACTCCCTCACCCTCTACAAACTTAGTTTTTGAGAAAAGGGAAGCTGTGTTTAAAAACCCCTAAGGACACTCCAAATACATGTACTCTCACATGTTCTTTTTGGTAGTTTAACATGTACTAAACTTGGATTCCCTGCCTACCACTATATTCTTCAATTGTTTAAATTTTGCCTCAAAACACCACCACCCAGAAGCTCTATTAAAAAATGAAGTTTTTAATAAATAAATTTATTATTAAAAATATAAAAAATAAATTTAATAAATTAATACATTTATATAAAAGAAATGCCAAATTTAAAATTAAAATTTGATTTTAAATTAAATTAATTAAATTAATTTTAAAAAGAGAGAGGAATGTGTAAGGTTCTATGCTGAATTTTAAGATCTGATAGATTACACACAATTCCTTTTTATATCACTTCTCTTGAAACAGAGGGTTTCTCATAGCTCATGAAATAAATCACTATTATGAAATTCTTTCTTCGCAATGTTCACTGTTTCACATTGGTGGATAAGGTCTTGCTTTCCAGACTAATAAACTCCTAAGAAATCCTCCCTAGGATCCCCTTTTGTCATGACCTTCTTTACCTATTGGGCAGAACTAAATCTAACAGACTACAAGGATCAGTACAGAAAGATACACAAATAATTTTGCGAGCACTCTGAAAGGCTTCCTAAATCCAATAGAAGACCCAACAATGATTACAATAATATGAAATAAACTAAAAGAAACAGGGTGAAAGAGCCATTCACTTTATAAAGACTAACCAAGAATCCTTTTAAAGGCAAATTCTCAATATATTTAAAAAGATTATTAGATTTACAAAAGTACAAACTATGTTTTTCAGGACCTTGTATGTGTGTGTGTACACACACACACACACACATACATACACACACAAAAAAAATCAATACAGTAAGGACAAATTAAATCTTCTGATTTACAGAAAAGACTGCCTAGTTTATTACCTCTGATTAACAGTAAATATTGTTTTAAAGTTTGACCTAACTGGATATTAAGCAAAACACAGCATGTTTTAGAGCACTGTAAGAATTAAGACTGTTCCATAGCACAATTAAGAAACACTCAGGGAAAAGTATAATCACTCCTTCAAAAGGCTCCTTGAGAGCCTTTCCCTAACACTCCCACTGTACATTCATCTTACACTGTAACACTGAACACATTTATTTAGAAGAATTGCTCCTAATACTATGCTCAATGAGCTTATTCTCCAAGGTAAAATATTAAAATAGTAGTTTGATATGAAATTTAAGAGATGTTAAGAGAACAGCAGATCTTCAATTGGTTTCTACAAATCGATTGTGTCTTCTTAATAAACCCTAAATTCTTCTGTGTTGCTGGCATAAAACAAATTAATTTTATCTTTATGTCAACACCATAGTTCCAGCTTAGCTCTTTATACTTGGGAATAAAGTGAACCTAAACTGAAATTAATTTATATGTCAAAGTAACTAATTTTGTAGAGAAGATTTTCAAAGGCCCCAATCTGTCAATGCTTAAAGTTCATGCACAGAGAAGAACACAATTAAACAAAAGTGTCATGTATCCTGAACACTAGGTAAATTTTTAGCCTTCAGTAACAATGATGCATTGCAAGTATAATACTAAATCTGGTTAACTCACATAACCAAACAGAACTATAGCACAAGCAAAAATACAGTGAATGTTCAATTTGTAGGAATCTACATTTTTAATCTTATAACTACACTAGCATCATTTACATCAGTACATTTAGTAATTTTGCTGACTCTAAGTAATAGAAAAGCCTTTTACAATAATGTTAATACAAGGGTGGCTATTTTCAGGGCCATTTTTCCAGACATGAACAAAGTTTTAATAACTCTTCATATGCATCAACCACAACATGATAATGAATAGAGAATCACAATGCTGCACTGGCAAGTGGATACTGAATACTGAACTGGGGAGCCTACTAGGCTAATTCAATTAAATGATTATACATTTTGAACTCGTTGGAAGTAACAATGATAAATCCGTTAATGTCAAACATCCACTATAGTGTAGTTTTAACTGGAAATGTGTAATTTTTTACATAAGTTTTATCTATTGAACCTCCCCTCCCAGGACAGATTCAAAATTAAGAGGTCCAACCAACAACTGGGAAGTTATTTAACTTACAAAATACACAGGATTGGATTAAAGATGGCAGCGTGAGAGGTGAGACAGAGTCTTCCTCCTAAAACCACATATAATACGAAAATATAATTAATACAACTAATCCTGAAAGAGAAACAGGAAAAAGGGCTGTGCCAGACTGCAAACACCTGGAAAAAAGAATAAACCTCACAGAACAGGGTAACGTACCAAAGCCATGGTCTGGCGGGACCCAAGCCCCTCTCCCACCCCAGCTCACCGGCAGGAGGAAGAGAAACAGAGCGGGAGGGGGTGGAAGCCTGGGACTGCTGAACACCTAGCTCTGGAGATCTGCTCAGGGAGCACAAACCTACATTTCGTGGTGCTCTCATGGTTACCGGGGTTTGAAAGCTAAGACAGGCAGAATACCTGGAGACACTGAAATTCCAGCCACTGTGGAAAGCAGGGATCCATATGCAGCTGCTCTGGAACAAAAGAAAGGCAGGCAGTCTGAGATACTTCCTAACAGCAAGAGGGCTGCTAAAGGGGCAAGGACTGCACAAATCTTATATCTCAGAAGAAAGGACAGGTAGACAAAACTGTCTGGGTGAACTCTGCCGAGCAGGTTGGAAACGTTCAGGATCCTCAGGCACTCCAGCCCCGTGGCTGACTACACAGCTCCAAGGCTACTGCGCCTTCCTCCAGGCCAGACCCACCTGGCTCGCAAACTGGCAAACTCTACCCTGGCTTTAGGCCAGCCAGAAGGAAGCCTCACCTACCGGAGCTACAAAAACAAAGCTTAGAGGCTTATACCTGTGTGCTCGGCCCACTGGTTCTGGCAGTGGAGACAGGCACAGCAGCTAGAAAACAGGAAACAGGTCTTTCCGTGCCCCAGGCACCAACACCGATCCCCTTCGACCCCCGACATTCCTCCAGGGGCTGAGCAGCTCCAGAGAGTAGAGCTGCTTCTGGTCACTAGAGGGTGCCACATACAAATATGAAATGTTAAAGTAACCTGGTTCAAAGCAAAAGTATGAATATACCAGAGAAAGATTCAAATGAAATCGACCTCATGAATCTTCCTGAAAGGGATTGCAAAATAAAAATCATTAACATGCTCATGGAAGTACAGAAAAATATTCAAGAACTCAGGAAAAAATTCCAGTCAGAGATCCAAATGTTGAAGAGCATAATGGAGGGTATTAAAAGCAAATTAGATACAGTGGAGGAGACGAGAAACAGAAACTGGAGAAGAGGAATACAAAGAAGCTGAGGCACAGAAAGAAAAAAGGATCTCTAAGAATTAAAGAATATTGAAAGAACTGTGTGACCAATCCAAATGGAACAATATTCGTATTATAGGGGTACTAGAAGAAGAAGAGAGAGAAAAAGGGATAGAAAGTGTCTTTGAGTAGGTAATGCTGAAAACTTTCTGAATCTGGGGAAGGAGATAGTCTCTCAAGCCATTGAGATGCACAGATCTCCCAACTCAAGGGACCCAAGGAAGACAACAGCAAGACATACAGTAATTAAAATGGCAAAGATCAAGGATAAGGACAGACTGTTAAAAGCAGCCAGAGAAAGAAATAACATCACATACAAAGGAAAGCCCATCAGACTATCATCAGACTCCTCAGCAGAAACCTTACGGGTCAGAAGGGAGTATCATGATGTATTTAATGCAATGAAGCAGAAGGGCCTGGAACCAAGAATACTTTATCCAGGAGATTATCATTTAAATTTGAAGGAGGGATTAAACAATTTCCAGATAAGAAAAAGTGAAGAGAATTTCCCTCCCACAAACCGTCTCTATAGTGTATTTTGGAGGGACTGCTATAGATGGAAGTGTTCCTAAGGTTGAATAGCTGCCACCAGAGGTAATAAAACCACCATAAAGTAAGTAGAACAGCTAATTACTAAGCAAATGCAAAATTAACTATTCCCAAAGTCAATCAAGGGATAGACAAAGAATACAGAATATGATACCTAATATATAAAAAATAGAGGAGGAAGAAAAAGGAGGAGAAAAAAAGAACTTTTAGATTGTGTTTGTAATAGTATATACTAAGTGAGATAAGTTAGACTCTTAGATAGTTAGGAAGTTAATCTTGAACCTTTGGTAACCATGAATCCAAAGCCTGCAATGGCAATAAGTACATATCTATCGATAATCACCCTAAATGTAAATGGACTGAATGCACCAATCCAAAGACACAGAGTCAGTAAATACATAAAAAAACAAGACTGTCTATATGCTGCCTACAAGACTCACTTTAAACTCAAAGACATTCACAGACTAAAAGTGAAGGGATGGAAAAAGATATTTCATGCAACTAATAGGGAGAAAAATATAGGAGTTGCAGTACTTCTATCAGACAAAATAGACTTCAAAACAAAGAAAGTCACAGAGACAAAGAAGGACATTACATAATGATAAAAGGGTCAATCCAACAAGATATAACCATTATAAATATCTGTGCAACCAACACAGGAGCACCTACATATGTGAAACAAATACTAACAGAATAAAAAGGGGAAATAGAATGCAATGCATTCATTCTAGGAGACTGACAGTCCATTCACTCCAAAGGAAAGATCAACCAGACAGAAAATAAGTAAGAACACAGAGGCACTGAAGAACATTAGAACAGTTACCCAAAAGCAACAGAATACACATTGTTCTCAAGTGTACACAGAACATTTTCAAGAATAGATCATATATATACAAGGCCACAAAAAGAGCCTTGGTAAATTCAAAAAGATAGAAATTGTACCAACCAGTTTCTCAGACCACAAAGGTCTGAAACTAGAAATAAATTATGTAAAGAAAATTAAGAATCCCACAAACACATGGAGACTTCACAACATGCTCCTAAATAACCAATGGAACAATGACCAAATAAAAACAGAGACCAAGCAATATGTGCAAATGACAAAAATAATATAACACCGCAAAATCTGTGGGCCGCAGCGAAGGCCATGCTAAGAGGAAACTATTTTGCAATACAGGCCAACCTCAGGAAAGAACAACAACCCCATATCAGCAGTGTAAACTCATAATTAACGAAACTAGAAAAAGGAGAACAAATGAGGCCCAAAGTCAGTAGAAGGAGGGACATAATAAAGATTAGAGCAGAAATAAATAAAATAGAGAAGACTAAAACAACAGAAAAAAATCAATGACAGCAAGGGCTGCTTCTTCAAGAACATAAAACAAAATATATAAACCCCTAGCCAGACTTATCAAGAAAAAAAGAGAATCTATACACATAAATAGAATCAGAAATGAGAAAGGAAAAATCACCAAGGACACCACAGAAATACAAAGAATTATTAGAGAATACTATGAAAAATTATATGCTAACAAACTGAATAACCTAGAAGAAATGGACAACTTTCTAGAAAAATACAACCTTCCAAGGCTCACCCAGAAAGAAACAGAAAATCTGAACAGACCAATTACCAGCAACAAACTTGAATTGGTAATCAAAAAACTACCAAAGAACAAAACTCCTAGACCAGATGGCTTCACCACTGAATTTTATCAAACATTTAGTGAAGACATAACACACTTACTCCTTAAAGTTTTCCAAAAAGTAGAAAAGGAGGGAATAATCCCAAACTCATTCTAGGAGGCCAGCATTACTCTAATACCAAACCCAGGAAAAGACACCACAAAAAAAGAAAATTACAGACCAATATCCCTGATGAACACAGATGCAAAAATACTCAACAAAATATTAGCAAACCGAATTCAAAAATACATCAAGAGGATCACACACCATGATCAAGTGGGATTCATCTCAGGGATGCAAGGATGGTACAACATTTGAGAATCCATCAACATCATCCACCACATCAACAAAACTGGAGAAAAACCACATGATCATCTCCATAGATGCAGAAAAAGCATTCGACAAAATTCAACATCCATTCATGATAAAAACTCTCAACAAAATGGGTATAGAGGGCAAGTACCTCAACATCATAAAGGCCATATATGACAAACCCACAGCAAACATTATACTTAACAGCGAGAAGCTGAAAGTTTTTCCCCTAAGATCGGGAACAAGACAAGGTTGCCCACTCTCCCCCACTTTTATTCAACATAGTTCTGGAAGTCCTTGCCATGGCAATCAGGCAACACAAAGAATTAAAAGGCATCCAGATTGGCAAGGAAGAATTTAAACTGTACCTGTATGCAGATGACATGATATTGTACATAAAAAACCCTAAAGAATCCACTCCAAAACTACTAGAAATAATAATTGAATTCAGCAAAGTTGCTGGATACAAAATTAATACACAGAAATCTGTTGCATTCCTATACACTAACGACGAACTTGCAGAAAGAGAAATCAGGAAAACAAGTCCATTCACAATTACATCATAAAGAATAAAATACCTAGAAATAAACCTAACCAAGGAAGTGAAAGACCTATACTCTGAAAACTACAAGACACTCATGAAGGAAATTAAAGAAGATACCAATAATGGAAACACATCCTGTGCTCATGGATAGAATAAATTAATATTGTCAAAATGGCCATCCTACCTGAAGCAATCAACAGATTCAATGCAATTCCTATCAAAATACCAACAGCATTCTTCATTGAACTAGAGCAAATAGTTCTAAAATTCATATACAACCACAAAAGACCATGAATAGCCAAAGCAATCCTGAGAAGGAAGAATAAAGTTGGGGGGATTATGCTCCCTAACTTCAAGCTCTACTACAAAGTCACAGTAATCAAGACAATCTGGTACTGGCACAAGAACAGACCCATAGACCAATGGAACAGACTAGAGAGCCCTGATATAAACCCAACCATACATGGTCAATTAATATATGATAAAAGAGCCATGGACATACAATGGGGAAATGACAGCCTCTTCAACAGTTGTTATTGGCAAAACTGGACAGCTACATGCAAGAGAATGAAATTGGATTATTGTTTAACCCCATGCACAAAAGTAAACTTGAAATGCATCAAAGACCTGAATGTAAATTATGAAACCATAAAACTCTTAGAAGACAACATAGGCAAAATTCTCCTGAATATGAACATGAGCAACTGCTTCCTGAACGCATCTCCTTGAGCAAGGGAAACAAAAGCAAAAATGAACACATGGATGGGATCACATCAAACTAAAAAGCTTCTGTATGGCAAAGGACACCATCAACAGAACAAAAAGACATCCTACAGTATGGGAGAATATATTTGTAAAAGACCTATCCGACAAGGGGTTAACATCCAAAATATATAAAGAGCACACATGCCTTAACTCCCAAAAAGCAAATAATCCGATTAAAAAATGGGCAGAGGATATGAAGAGATAATTCTCCAAAGCAGAAATTCAATGGCCAACAGACACATGAAAAGATGCTGCACCTCACTAATCATCAGGGAAATGCAAATTAAAACCATAGTGAGATATCACCTCACACCAGTTAGGATGGCCAGCATCGAAAAGACTAAGAACAACAAATGCTGGCGAGGATATGGAGAAAGGGGAACCCTCCTACACTGCTGGTGGGAATGTAAGCTAGTTCAATCATTGTGGAACACAATATGGAGGTTCCTCAAAAAACTAAAAATACAAATACCATTTGACCCAAGAATCCCACTCCTTGGAATTTACCCAAAGTATTCAAGTTCTCAGATTCAAAAAGACGTATGCACCCCTATGTTTATGCAGCACTATTTACAATAGCCAAGATACGGAAGCAACCTAAGTGTCCATCAGTAGATGAATGCATAAAGAAGATGTGGTACATGTACACAATGGAATACTATTCAGTCATAAGAAAAAAACAAATCCTACCATTTGCAACAACATGGATGGAGCTAGAGGATATTATGCTCAGTGAAATAAGCCAGGTGGAGAAAGACAAGTGCCAAATGATTTCCCTCATTTGTAGAGTATAACAAGGAAGCCAAACCAAAGGAACAAAATAGCAGCAGATTCACAGACTCCAAGAAGGGACTAGCGGTTACCAAAGGGGAGGGGTGTGGGAGGGTGGTCGGGAGGGAGGGAGATAGGGATTGAGGCGTATTATGTTTAGTACACATGGTGTGAGGGGTCACAGTGAAAACACTGTAGCACAGAGAAGGCAAATAGTGAATCTGTGGCATCTTACTTCACAGATGGACAATGACTGCATTGGGATATGGGTGGGGACTTGATAATATGGGTAAATGTAGTAATCACATTGTTTTTTTATGTGAAACCTTCATAAGCATGTATATCAATAATACCTTAATAAAAAATCAAAAAAATTAAAAATTAAGACACTAAGCAGTAATTTACCAAGGAAATAGCCTGTGAGCATTAATGTTATACATTAATTTTATAACTTTCCCCCTAAGTAACACAAAATGCATTTCAAAATTCAGTAAGTATAGAGTGAAAAGGAGTTCTCCCTTTCACTCCTATGTGCCTCACACAGATGTCACCAGTTTTTCCAGTTCATGTATGTATCCTCAGTAGTGTATCCATATACCAGCCTGTTACATAAATTCACATTATTTTCAACACAAATTGCAGCATACCCCAAAACAACAAAAAAACTAGTCCCATAAAAACATGTCTGGGACTCCAAGAATGAACTAGTGGTTACCAAAGGGGAGGGGTGTGGGAGGGCAGGTGGGGAGGGAGGGAGAAGGGGACTGAGGTGTATTATGTTTAGTACACATGGTGTGGGGGATCACGGGGAGAACAGTGTAGCACAGAGAAGGCACATAGTGGATTTGCAGCATCTTACTACACTGATGGACAGTGACTGCATTGGGGTGTGGGTGGGGACTTGATAATATGGGTAAATGTAGTAACCAGATTGTTTTTTCATGTGAAGCCTTCATAAGAGTATATATCAATCATACCTTAATAAAAATAAAATAAAATAAAAAACTTGTCTGGGAGATTTTTCACACCTGTTCACAAAGTCCTGTTCATAGTGCTGTACTGATGTGTGGCATCCACATCAATGCATCCACTGACTGGATGTACTATTTTCAGTCACTCTCCTACCAGTGGCATTAAGCTTTTTTAAATCTTTCAATATCAGACATTCCTGTAACAAAAACCTTTGTATGCACATCACTTAACATTTGTGTAAGGAGATGTATAAATCAAATTCCTTTAAGTGAAATTTCAAGGTAAAAAGTTGTGAACAATTCCATTTTTGATACAGGTATACCCCACTTTTTGAAAGTTCTCATGCCACTTCACTTTTACAAAAATCTTCATTAGTACCTGTTTTCACTAACCAAAAGAAATCCAAAGAGAATTTTTACAAAAAAAGGCAGAAAGCAAAAACAGCATTCAGCATTGTTTTGCAGCGAGCTGTTAGAGAGGTATTGCACCCGGAGCCAGCAGATGGCCCCACCAAGCTCTGTCCCTGGAGCCATACTCAACATCTTAGTGCCAAGCCTCCAAAACCCTGAACTCCGTGAACATCTGTGCTTTATGTTGGTTTCTTTTGTGCATCCATTACCAAGATGTGTCCTAAGGTATCAGAAAAGCCTGAGAGAGGTTATTTTTTGTGTCTAGGACCTCTCAAAAGTTCCCATATAAATTAATAGTAATTGCTTCTTTGTTTTATGCCATTTCAGCTTACAAAAGGTTTCATAGGAATGCTCTATTTTCGGATAGCAGGGGAAACCTGTATTGCCAAATTTCTATTCGTATAGTTTTTACCAATTTAAACTCCAATCAGCATTGTATGAATGTGCCTGTTTCCCTACACATGTCTGTCAAATTCAGTATGGTATAAAATTTTGATCTTTACAAATTGTAAGGGTGGAAAATGGTAATTTGTTGTAATTTTTAATTGCATTTCTTCAGTCATGAGTAAGGTTGAGCACCTTATTACATATTTCACTGCTATTTGTGTATCTTTCCTAGTGAACTATCTGAGCCATCTTTGCCCCATTGTTTCTAGTGGTCTATTTGTTTTCTTTTTCCACCATTTGATATATAGAAAGACATAAATAAATAAGAAACTAGCCTTTTGTCAGTGCTGAATTGCAAATATTTTCTTCCATTTCGCCATTTTCATTTTTATGTTTAGAATTATCAAACATATTTTATGCTGCCTGGGTTCTGTGTCATTCACAGAAAGGTCTTACCAAATCTGAGCCTGCGTATGAATACTTCACTCATGATTTCTTTTAGTTCATTTTACCTTTTGCTTTGCTTTTACTACATTGAAATCTTTGACCTATATGTAAATTATTCTTGAGAAGTAGTGCCATAACCTCAACCTAAAAAATTTTCCTAAAATTAAATTATGTGCAGATGAGATAGAAATACTATGTGACATAGATAGTTTTAATCCTTCAAAGAAGGAAGCATGAGCTAAAACTAATTTATGGACGTGTATCCTAACATAGTAACAGGGAATGAGAAAACAATAGTGTCTCACCATACTTCCTCTACATATCCCATGAGCATGCCCACCCTGTCTTTAAACAGCAATAAGGAAATCCCATCGAATAAAAAGATCTTAAAAATTAGGGTCAACATCCTAAATTCTTATGCACAGGTACATTTTTCTGAAGAAAATGTCCAACATCTTGGGAGAGGAGTGGTATGCAAAGGCCAAGAGCAGTGTGTCAGATGTCAGAGCCCAAAGGTGTGGAGGGTTGTCCAGCACAGAGGATCAGAGATTCAGTTAAGTGGGAAAACTGATGGGGTGGGAAGCACAGCATGGAGTCAGCATCTGAGCAGGACCAGAAGTCAGGGCCATCCATGGATAAGTAAGTGGTCTGGCACAGGAGGGTATGGAGCTTGAGGTATCATGGGCACAGGGGATGGAGATGGCATGTGGAGTAAGAGCCTGAACAAGATAAGGAGGGCATCCACACAGGTGAAGTTATGGTGGCAGAGATAGATTAAGTTACATAAAGGAGGTAAGAAAGGAAATGTATCAAGAATAACAAGAGCTAGCATTTTTACTATCAGAGAAGGGAGTTTACAAACCTGGGGAAGTGTTTATGTGTTATGTGTGTACTTAAGTACATACATTCCCTAACTCTATCAGTATAAAAGGCCTAGAATTAGTGACACCCCAATAACAATAAGAACATTCAGTGCTCAGTTCTCATCTTCTAAACATTACTCTTCTCTAGGAGAATATAGGACTCCTTTTTGAGAAACGACTGATCCCAGAGCTGTGACAGGTAAAGTATAAAATAAGCCTGGAATATCATGTTATGTCACAGAGCAAGGAAATGCTCAAATAACTGATGGCAACATTACAATAGGAGACAGTTACCTTGAATAGAATCCTACTGACCAACCTGGGGATAAAATGAACATCAAAATAAATAATGATAGTAACATATAATATGACAGCTGAATAAAAGGAAACCATCAACATACACAGATATAAATATATATGTGGTTAAACTGAGAAAATTTTAAATAAAATGCTTGTAAAGTTTCAAAATATCTCCCCCCATCAAGATTAACACTATTCAAAGTTTCATAATAAGAAGTAATAATGATTAAGATTTGATAGAAGAGACACACATCTGGTGACTCAGCATTAGATTCCAAAGCACTATACAAATTGTTTCTGAAATAATTTGCTATTTCTGCCTAAAATACAGGGTTCCAGAGTTTCAGAATACATTTTTTTTGTTAGCATGATGCTGAGTTTCTGTTATATACTCATATTTATACATTGTATAATGCTTAGTCTTAAGGAAAAAAAAAATAATTTGTGAGGGTAAAATTGGTGTGTAAATTTGACTACAAAATATATGAGGCAAAGCAGTCTTGCTCCAAAATCAGAATGAAAAGCACAGATACCAAAAAAATTTTAAAAGAAAAGAAATGAATGAAATACTACAGTTAAGGCAGTACATGCAGTCAAACCAAAAAAGGCTCAGACCCTAGCCTCCCCAAATCAGCACAGGAGTAGTGGGCTCACTGTGGCTTTTCCAAGATGTTGCAGATCACTCCAAACGAAATATTGGGCCCGGGTAAAAATTTTTTAAAAAGAGAAGAACAAAAGGTAGATTTTTAGGTTTTTAGAAAAGTTATGTTTTTAAAAAATGCATGCCTATTTACACACATACCAAATCCATATCACTGCCTTTACCAACCCAAATGCTGGCAGATTTATTTGCTCTCCCCTGCTGTTCTACTCCCAATAAACAACTTCCTACAGCCTGGAACAAGGTGGAGGTCACCCCATCAGTAAACCTTGTGAATGAAAGTGGGAATTACAAGGGTGACCACAATCTTCTCTGTCTGCACTCAAGCCACTACAAAGAGATGCTCCCATTGCATTGTTTCAAACTTATTTTTTTTTTTTTGCCCCTTTTACCAGAAACCTCTAGTTGAGCCTGCCTTTCTCATACTGAATTAGAAATGGTTTATGTGTCTTCCCTTCAGGCCTAAACCTTTATTTGTTCCTATTAAATATCACACCATTTTAAAATCTAAATTTCAACTTGCCCTTATTACTTGGAATTATACAATGCAAATTAGTCTACTCAGTAAGGCTTGATCTTGAAATCTGATAAGCATAATCTCAACTGATTAAATTAAATTATACTATGGTGGAAGGTAGATCCTATGTATTTCATATGCCTCCAGGCATACAATGAACTCAAAATTGTACTCAAAATGTACCCAAAATTGTGCTTTTCTGAAAAATAACATCTACCACTCATTAAGTGTTTACAGTGAGTCCAGCACTGCCTTTATGTTTTACATGCATTCTGAGTTAATACCCCCTCACAACCCTAAAGGGTAGATGGTATTATCACATTCAAGATCAGATCAGATTCAAATGCAGCATGTCTGTTTAATTCCAGAGCCTATGTCTCCACCACTACACCAGTGGACCACTGTAACGCTACTAGGTAGATATGATTTCAAATAAAAAATAATTACAATAGCAGCTATTTTTATCATAGCTCTAACAAGTTGACCAATCTGATATAAAATAAATTTGACAAGACTGATTATTCAAAGAACCATATATATTTCATTCAAACTGAATTTAAGCTGCAGTTTTCCAGATCTTCATAAGCCTAGCCTACAAGTCAATTATCACTTACAAGTGCAAATTATCCATTTACTTAGAAGACATCAAATTTCTCATATCTACCCCTTCCTTGTCTTCATTTCCACTACCAATGTTCTGACTGGTTTTCCTGAAGTCTAGTATTTTTTCTTAAAATTTCTAAACATTGTTATAAGTCACAAAAAGCATTTATAACCGCCTACTGTCAATGGTATAAAGGCCAAACTACTGAACAGAAGGGCCACAAACTAATATACGCTACACTGTAGGTTATCAATTGTTTCCATTTTACAAATGAGGAAACCTAACCTAAAGGACTAGCTTTTAACATACCCTCTCTCAGTACCCACGGTCATACAACAGCTCCTTTCAAACTGTCTCCCCATCACCAACCTCTTTCCCCATTTTGATAAATTTCTATGTCAACTCCTACTTCTGCAAACCTCTTAAGTTTCACTGTTTAAGATTTTTTTCTAATGAGCAATTTAAGACATTTTTAGTATCAGTGGCTCATCTTAGCAAGAAACAGGGGTAGGGCTAATAATTTATATATATAAATTTTACATACACATACACACACACACACACACACACACACACACACACATATTTACTCAGGTGTGTATGCCTAAACCTTACAAGTCCACCAGTCTTAAGTCACTAAACTGTAACTCAATTTACCCAAAATTTTTGTCATCAGGAAAACACTCGACATTTGACTCCTCTAAGCTCAACAGACTTTTTCCTTAAATTTCACCAAAATAGTTCATTTAAAAGAACACAAAAATGCTCTGATTATTCTCTTAAGTCCAAGGGCCCTTAAAATCAATGGCAAATGACTATGCAGATTTTTTAAGAGTGTATTTTTTTTAATTACAGTATCATTGATATACAATCTTATGAACATTTCACATGAACAACACTGTGGATTCAACATTCACCCTTATTATCAAGTCCTCACCTCCCCTTACTGCAGTCACTGTCTATCAGGGTAGTAAATGCTAGAGAGTCATTATTTGTCTTCTCCATGCTGTACTGCCTTTCCCCATGACCCACCTATAGACAATGTAGATTTTATAAAATGGAAATAGAAGTAGCCATTGATAATCTGGCACTGGTTCAAGAAATAACTGTCCAGGGAAAAAAGCAGCCAAGAAAACTCATCCTGAGTGGGGTGGAAGCAACAGTAGCTGAAACAAAATTAAAAGCAGTTATTGATCTCCTATTGCCTTCAAGTTTTTCTTAAAAAAAAAAATCTTCACTTTTTAGCTACTACTTAGCAAAAAAAGGCATGGCCGAATGCAAGCATTGCTTATTGTTCCTGTTTCTAGTCAATCAATCGGCATTCTTTTTAAAAAATAATCAGAAAAAGAAAAAAGAAAGATTTATATAGTTTGAAGGGAAGCCAAAAAGGCACCCATAAGTAAAACTGGCATCCAATATGGAAGTTGAATTTAACATGCTTAGGGTTCAGAAAGTCCATTTTTAATGCAAAAGCTAGGTTAAACATAACACTGGTACTTTTAAACACCTTCTTTGAGAAATGGGAGGACATTTTTTTCTTTCACTGCTAATTTACTTAGAAATTATATGCTTTCCCAAGTTAAGTCCACCCTTCTAAATATAGAGTATGCTCAAAATATTCAACCAGCTATCTTTAATCATAAAATAAGACTTCTGGTCTAAATTTATTTTGTTAAATTACTTTAATCAGTACTCCTTTCAAAGCTAAAAATATATAGATTTTTTCTAAATATCTTGTTAAAGTTAGGGAAGAACATATTCCCTAATTGCAAACAAAATTAAAACAAAGCAAACTAAAATAGTAATTTTTTCTATCCCATCATTCAAACACTGTTCATACTGTTTCATTACCTATAGGATCAAGTTTAACTACTTTAGTTTTATATGCAATTCTCAAACTCCCTTTTTTCAGTTCCTTTCAATAAATTTTTTACCAAGCATTTACCATATGTTACTTTCTATATACAGGGGAAACAATGAAGTCAGTCTTAGCCCTTGAGACCAATGAACATCCAGTCTCGTAAGTGATAATAATGATAGTAATAATTGAAAAGATAACATAGAATATAGTAGTCCTCATAATATTTATTAATTACTGGGGTGTTTTTCACACATCTCCAGAGATTCTTTGACATTCTTCTCACCGAGAGGTAGAAGTTAGTTCCCCTCCTCTTGAGTATGGATTGGACTTGGTGAGTTACTTGTAGGGAAAAATAGTAACTATTCAGTGAAGAAACCTAGCAGTTATGCTCTAAACCAAATGACCACAGTTAATATCATAGTACTAAGACATATGAGTAGAAGTATACCTTGATATGATATTATGAGAAGGGTACTTTACTCGTATTCTTCTCCAAAATCTGTAACTTCAGTCTGATCACGAGAAAACATTAGACAAACACAAACTGAGAGAGAATGGACTAAAGAGCTAAGAGATCTTTTCAAAAGTGGTAAGGTCAGGAAAAACAAGGAGAAGACACAGACAGGAGTACACTAAAGCAACATGACAACTAAATGCAACATGGTATCCTGGTTTGGATCCTGGAAAAGAAAAAAGAACCTGAGTGGGAAAACTGGAGAAACAAAACTTGCAGTTTTGTTAATGGTATTGTACTAATTTAGTTTCAGCAAGTACATCGTGGTTGCATAAGAATAATATTAGGGGAAGCTGGGTAAAGTATATACAAGAACTCTGTGCAACTTCTATAAATCTAAAATTATTTCAAATAAATAAGTTTAAATACATACAGTCTGATAAGTACAATCATGGAAAAAACATAACACCTATGAGCGCATGCAGCCAAGGCCAGCCTCAGGAATATAATGTGGAGTCTGCGGATAACGTCTAAATTGAATCCTAAAATATGAGGAGTGTATCAACTGGAGTAGGGAAGGGGACAGAGAGAACAGGTAATCTACTCTCCAGGAATGAAACAGATTTTGGTTTGGGTGGAAAACAAGTGGTTTAGCACAGCTGGCATAATGGGTGGGGTGGAGAGGGAGTAGTGTCAAGAGAGAAGCAGGAACCATTTATCTTCAGGATCCAGCTCAAATCCCCCTAGTTCAACCTAGTGTTGAAGTGACTTCCTCTTCTGAGATCACCTCCTTTACCAGCCATTTGGCCTAACCACACACTGCCTGGGAACAGAACAGTACTTACTTCATGAAGTAACCACTGGGATCAAATGAATGCATGGCAAGTGTTTAAAACAATGTTTGGCAATGAGAAGTGCTCAATAAATGTTACCAATTACAACCGTGGCTGTAATATTATCAATACCACTACAATAATGGTGGTGGTGGTGATGATAATAACAACATTCAAAGATAACTCTCTCCCCACTGCTAATGTTCAAGGCTTTTTCTTTTTAATGGTCATTCCCAATTAAAAAGATAGAAGAGAAAGAACATTTCTTACTGCTATGTTCTTACTAATAGCTAGTAAAAATATCTACTTTACTAATACATAGTAAAATCTGGACATACAGTTACTGTTTTATTCCACACACAGAAGAGTAAGATTACTCTTATTGTCAACAAATATGAAGAGCTCCCTGGAATCAAAAATCAAAAGTTTAAGAAGGACTGCACAAAAGGGAGCTCATAGTAATGTTCCTAAAACTTCAATATATCCTTTGCTGATTTTTTTAACTTTAATAATTTATAAGCTGAAATGTTTCAAACATCCAAGAGATAACAGAGAAGCCATTTAAGGCCACTTTGAGCAAATTATTTCAAGCATTTTTTTCTTCATCTCTTTAATAATTTCATAGGTTGGAGGCAAACATGTAACTCTCAAATTGGTGGTATACTCTATGATGGTAGTCAAAGTTGTACTTACCCTAAATGTGAAAGTCCTGAGTTCCTTTATACAAAAGGCACTTTGCAGTGGAATGAAAATACCAATAATACTGTGCAGCATCATGTGGGAAATGTTTATTGCTGTTATTGAATATTTCTCCAGCATCTAATCATATTCTATCAGAGATGGATCCTAATTTACTTGTATAAATTTAGATACCCAGTATGTCCAAAATCAAATCATAAGCAAAAATATTTATTGTATCTATGTGAAAAGTTATATATTAAGGTGTATAATATGCAACATTTACCAATCTTAGATATTAAACTATCAGGAATGAACAGTGTAAGGAGAAAAATTACTCAAGGTGTTTCTTCCAAGAGAGAAACTCTAATTTCTCAACCAAACCATTCATATCCTAATATTACCTTAAATTATTAAGATTTCCAAGATAGTGTAATAATTCAACAAGATGATCAAACACCACCTTACCCAAATGACCAGTTATCATTACCAGTGATGTCATGTGGCATCATTCTACCCGCTAACAGAAGGTAATGAGAAGGGCACTTCACTGCTATGGGTTTTTCCTTCAAAACCTGTAACTCCAGTTTAATCATGAAAAAATATCTGACAAACTCAAACGAGGGACATGTTACAAACACTTAACCAATACTCCTCAAAACTACCCAGATCATGAAAAATGAGGACTGAGAAATGATTTTCTCAGAAGAGACTGAAACATGACAACTTAATACCTTTTTAGTTCATCTAGAATTATTCCAAAATTTTAAAATTTAATAAAAAATAAAGACTCTAAACAAACTTGTTTATGCAAGGTTACCTAATAGCCATGGGTAAATATTCTTGGAATAAACACTATCACCAATGAACCCAATCACCAAGCTTAGTTTCCACAAATATTTCAAATAAAACACCAAGTTCTGATTATGTCAAAGAATTTTTTAAAAACATGATGGTCATGGATTCAACTAGATTATTACATATAACTTAAAACCCTTCAGTTCAGTAGCCTCTTGCTGCTTAATGAATCCAAACAATACAAACTCCTGTAAGGCTCTGAACGACACAGTACCTTGTTTCTCATTCAGCAGGATTTACTCAAGCTAGCTTTCTGACAGCTGCTAAAGAAAGGCAAACATTTCCACCTCAGAGTGGCCCCCCGCACTTGGTTTTTCTCTACTCCTGGCCCTACACACAGCTAGCTCCTTCTTATCCTTCACCTCAACTGGATACACTTAATCCTTCAGCTGAATATGCCTCCATACCCAAGATTCTGTTTAAGGTGGGGACCACCCATTAAAGTATCCATTTGTTTCCTCCACAGTAAATAGCACAACTTGTAATTATTTGGTTAACTGTCCAATGTCTCTCCTCCACTGGTTCATGATGTTATCCCTCAATATCTGGCAAAGTTTCAGAGATAGTTGGCACTCAGTAAATATCTGTTAAATGAATAATGAATCCAGCAAGCTGCAAAAACTAAAAGACAGGGCACAACAGTCTAAGTAAGGAATCCCATCCCATGGACTATTCTGATAGAATAGTGAAGCAGATATACTTCACCTTATTTCTATTTTTAGTAGACCTTAGTTCTGTGCTTAGGGCTTGGAAATAAAGATTAATCCTCTCTCTTAAGACAGCCCTAAAAATATCAGTTCACATATATATCATACTATTTCAAACAATGCATGTTCTCTCAAAATGGGCCAAGCAACTCCCTAAATTGGAAAATCTTAAAATATTTAACATTTTAGTAGAGCTGGTATTGTTTTAAGTGCAGGAATCCCCCTACTGGTTATCAACAGCTTACATTTATTGTATCCATCTGCTCTGTCATACATGCCATTACCACAAAACAGGTGTTTTTTTTTACAAACTACTCAAAAGGGAAAGAGATGACAAACAGGAATTTAGTTATTCTAGAATATGTCAGATATTAAAGTTATTTGATACATGAAATCAAACCCTCAAAATCTGTTTATAGTCTTGAAAGTCAACCTTTTGCCATTTGTTCCATCTAACTATTCACCTTTTCATTCTCATTGCTACTGCCCATATTTCATTTCTCAAACCCTCATTATGTCTGTTTTTCCTGCTTCTGACCACAAAATAATTGATTTTATACTATAACACCTCTCCAGGGAACCTAGAATGACTCACAACTGCTTCAAATCTAAGGTTCTTTTTCAAGCATTCAAAGTCTTCCATAATTTGACCCTATTATTGTTTCAGACTATTCCCCTGAACTAAGTCTTTGCTCTAATTAACAGATCTTTTCATTTTCCTATGCTTCTATCACATGCTTGCTCCTAAATCTATACCTCTGCCTTATGTGAGTTCATCTTTCCTGAATCAATGAGTCACATATCTCTAAAACTTTAGTACTTCACTATTTTCCAAAAATAAGAATGTCTGTTGGTAAGCAATCCTTCCAACGCTCAAATCTACTCCTATTTTTAATACTTTTCTCCTGTCTTATCAGGGAAAACAAAAACTCTGTTCAGACTCTAACTTCCATATACTCCTTTTACTGCCAAGGGCAAATCAGATATATTAAAATAAGACCATTACATTCTTAAGTGCTCTTAACCAGGCTTAAAAGTTACACTGGGAGGTGGATTACTTCAAGCCAAATTACAACAGTTGTAAGAGTACTCAAAAATCAAAACAGTGGACCTGGTATAGGGGAGAGCCTAGTAAACATAATATTCTTCATGTAAGTGTAGATTAATGATAACAAAAAAAAAAAAAAAAGAAAGAAAGAAAGAAAAGGGGGATTACTCCCTGATAGGATAAACCTAACTGTAAATCAACAATTAATGCATGCTTTAAATGTCCTTAATTTTGATCACTTAAAGGGTGTCAGATGATCGGCTATGGAGGTACATTTTTCTGATAATATTCCTTTCTCTTAAAAAAAAGCAGTTCCTGTGTGGTGACCTCCAATGAGTTCGACACAATGGTATAAAGGGCATATCAAAGTGTGGGCAAAGGGTCTGTTTGTGTTTATACAGAGGATCAAAGCCTAATTGGGCTACCCAGATAATGAACTAAGATATGGTATGAAGAAGAACTTCCAACATCACACTCTCTGGAAGACTCATGCCAGAAGATGAACATCAAAATCCTCAACAAAGATCCAGGCACTGCTACAACTGTAGCTGCACTCATCCCACCGGTTCCTGGACTTGCCATGGAAATGAAGAAGGAGATATCTAAGCTGGCCTGTGCATACAGTAAAACAACAAATTTGACTGGATCTATACTGTTGGAACTCAACCAAGTATTAGGAGAAGTGCAAGTTGTAGCGCTCCAAAATCTTACAACTACAGACTATCTACTGTTAAAAGAACATATGGGATGTGAACAGTTCCCAGGAATGGGTTGTTTTAATTTGTCTGATTTCTCTCAGACTGTTCAAGTACAGTTGGACAATATCCATCATATCATAGATAAATTTTCACAAATTCCTAAGGTGCCTAACTGGTTTTCTTGGTTTCACTGGAGATGGCTGGTAATTATAGATCTGCTTTGGTTATGTAACTGTATTCCTATTATGTTAATATGTGTGCGCAATTTAATTAGTAGTTTAAAACCTATACATGCTTAAATTACTCTACAAGAAGATATGTCAAAGAAATAATCAATCTTCCCATGTTTTCTTCCGTCTGCTACCTCTATAGCTTTTCTTCTTCCTTCCTAATTACAATCCTTAAATAGAATTCGTGCCTCATATCGACTTTACCGAGTATCATAATTCCTCCAAGTGCTAAAGATACCTCAAGACAAATGCTGGGCATAGAAGCCACAGGGCATAAATCTGCAAAGAAGTAAAAAGCTAACCTTTTCAAACAATATGGCTTCTCTCTCACTTACCAACTTTACATCTCCCTGTATGGCCCCGGAAGATGACTGGTTAGCCAGAGACGGGTAAGATTCCTCAAGGGAGGAACAACCTAAGACAGGCACAGTCGCAGGGGGGCCATCAGGTGAGAAATTGGGGATCAACATAGGTGAGGCTTAGAACCTCACCCCCCCCTGTTTTGAGAGAAATCTGCATACGTGGATGTTTTATTGCCCTTGTCTAGCTTGGATTAACACATAGTCTACAGGCACACACCTGATCATCTACATTTGCTCTCTTACAACACTAAACTATGTTTTCTACCTTTATCTTGTATCTACCTACCACTTCAGCATTTTATTAAATAATAATAATAATAATAATAATAATAAAGGGAGAAATGTGGGATCCACATATAAATCAAGTATAAAAATCAAACGAATATTCATATTTGACCTGATTGTTTATAGTTCATAATGCGTGATCAAAACCGAAAGTTTCTGTGATGACTGCCCTTGCACTGTTCACCATATAAGAACTTATTCACTATGTAAGAATTTGTTCACCATGTAAGAACTTGTTCGTTATGCTTCAGAAGATTGGAGACTGACGAGAATTAGGCTTGGGGTGGATTAATGATTGTGCATTGAGCATTGAGTCCCCTATACAGAATTTTATTGTTGTTAACAACCATTTGATCAATAAATATGAGAGATGCCCTCTCAAAAAAAAAAAAAATGACTGAATATCAGCAATTACATGTAATTTGGCCAAATATGACAGAGAATATGCTGTATATCCTATGTGATGTAAATATATATTGGTTTTTCTTTCTATTGTAGTCATCATAGATGCTTTTTGTCAAAAAAAAAATCAAAACAGTGACGATTAATGAGTGCATGAATAAATGTACAAAGCATTTTACAAGTAAATTTTCAAAATGGCACTTAATGATTATTACATGTTATGTCAAGAACAACAATATCTTAAATCACTAAATCTTCCCTGTCCCCCCTTACTAGTTAAGTGAATATCTTCCCAAACTAAAACATTTCCTTAAATATATAACAAAGATACTACTAAATACCTGTGAAAGACTATTTTTATAGTAAAGAAAAAAAATGGAAGGAAGTCTGTTGATTTTGATGACTAAAAATTTCACTCATCTATATTAGGCTAACTAGTTTAAAATTTCAAGTTCAAAGACAAAGCTAGACAATTTATCAAACAAACTAAATTCTGTGATTAGTATAATTCATTCATTATGGGTGAAGTAGTTAAAAATCTTTCTGTAAATTCTCAAAGATGTTCATCATAAACCACTTAATACCAGCTGAAGGAAAACCCAGAGCAGTACTACAGTCTCAAAATGTGAAATACAGATTTTAAATGCTTGTATTTATATCAAACAATAATTAATTGGATTATACCGAACATCCTTATAGTACTCTACTACCATATGATAAACAAAAGTGTAATTATGATCCAAGCAAAAAACTAAAGAGAAGCAAGGTCAGATGAACTTGATATTCAACTGCTGTGTTTTCAATCTCTTAATTTTCTGTTGAACAGGTTTTCTCATTCTGTGGTTCATTCAGCTTTTGAACTTGCACCTCCCTAGGATTTTGGCTTGGCCAGAGCCTTTCTATTAAAAAAATCTCTTCACAGTGAAAGAAATTATGGTCTAAATCACGAAGATGACAAGAAACCTTGGCAATTTAAATAGACAAACCTTGAAATAATATTGTGATCAAAGCATCAAGCAGTCTAATAAAACCCAGGTGGCTCGGGCTTATCATATATGGTACTCATTACCACAAGTGCACTATTTAATCTACTTCCTGGTGTCAATAAAAACTTTCTGTTATTAATTCCCCCCAGTTATGGATCTGCTTAAGTTACTGCAGTTTTCTGATAAGACAACTCTTGGTCCAAAAAATTTAAAGAGAGAGAGTGGGTCTCATTTTAAATGTTTTAGAACTGGAGCCACGGTTGGTAAAACCACAGAAATCACCGTGGCTTTGTATTATTAGTCATCTATATAAGGTTATGTTAATTCCTAAGAAGACACCAGATGACTCATGGTTAACAAAGTTTTGCAAGAGATCATATGTTTACATCAAGAAGGTAACCATATGCACACAAAAAGAACTGTTTTACAAGTTATAAACCTGAGATTCAAATTAAGAGTTTTATCAGCTGACAAAGGTATGCAGGTGAGATTCTGCCAGTCAATTGCTCTTACCCATACACAACTTCTCCATCATTCATATGGCTCCCTAGTGGCTACAACTTGTAAGATTTCAAAGGAATTTTCCCATCTACAGGTCTTACTTTTTTAAAAGTACTTAAGTGTTTCTCAGGAAAATTTGTTTTAAGGCATCCTTTGAAAAATTTTGTAATAGAAAAAAGTTTCCATTTAGGAAAGTAAAAATGCTAGCAGTATTAAATCTACCTCAGCAATGGTGCCAAACACTGAAGCAGCAAAAAGAGCATATCAAAAAATAGAGAAAAATGAGAAAAGGGTAGCATGGTCATGGTTATTGTCCCTGGATTCCTAGTTGGTCTCAATCATAGGTACGAAGAACCCGAAAAGGTCAATTGTAAGAGTTGAATGTTTTGCACACCTCCAGTTTATGGACAGCTAGTTATATAGGTTACAAAGGGAAATTACTAACTGCTCAGTGTTTCATGAGTGGCACCCAGCGTTCACACAAATTCCTTACAACTAACTGATACATTTCCTTTCTAGGCTTTCTTCTTTTTCATTCTGCTTGCACAGATGGCAGTCACAGCAGATTGGAAGCATTGCACAACATACCACTTATAATACTCTGTACTCAGTAAAGAAGGAAATTCATATGACAGGCTTTATCACTATTGTCTGTGCAAGTCATCTTCAAAGCAATGTATTCTATAAAGTCTTCCTTTGTCATTCATCAGACACTGATATCCAAAGTAAAATTAAACCATCTACTCAAACTATTGTTCATAACTGCATTCAGTGGCATTTAATAAGGATGTACGTTCACCTTTAACCTACCTAAATAAGTCTATACTTTCAATTAGTCTCTCCATTCCACGTAGCAAAAAACTGAAAGTGCCAACTTTGAGCATTTAAATGGGTTTAGAGTGTCTGAGTTGCCTTATGTATTCTGTTGACCTGAAGGTTAGAACTGCCTTTTATTTTTATTTAACACCTAGTATACTCACACGAACAGGCAAGTTCTGAAGTCTAGTGTTTAATTCAACTGTTTGATTCCAGCTGTGCTGATAGAAAACGGTAACGCCAAGCAAGGAACCTTTTAAGCAAATACATCATGCCTACAAGTCACAATTGTAGGCATCTATATCACTCACTTTTGTAATTTTAACAAAATACTGGGATTACTGACAACCCTTCTAAATAGTGGTGGATTACCTATTATATGGGCATGCCTGGGTTTCTAGTTCTGATTTACCACTAATTTTGAATTTGGGCCTCTCTGGGCCTCAGTTTCCCAACTGCTAAAACAATGATCAAAGTTCCTAAATGTGATCCACTCTTCAAATATGAAAACAAGTTGGAGAGATCCATGATTACAATTAGTAGTAAGCCAGAACTTGCCAGAATGCTAGCCAAAACTGTCTAAATTTCCTTCCTTTTATGCCTTTCAGAAAGTTTGAAAGATCTGTATATGATTGATTTTAGGAATTTTCTCAACTACGCTATAATGGTATATATAATAGTGTGATGGAGTTAACATCATTTTTATATATGTGCAATTGGCTTCTATTATTTTTTTTATCTGGCTGTCCACAGGAAGAGAAAACAATTTGGAAAGAAATACAAATCTAGATTCTGACAAAACATCAGAGTCTCACTGTTAGTCATGTCAAATAACTCAAAGGAGCAGGAAAGTAACCCAAATTATGGCTCATAGTGATCTTAATACTCACATTATGTCCATGCCATTCAATTTCTCATTTTATCACCAGAGAAAATGGCTACTACCCATCCAGACATTATATTACCAGTCTTCATACAACCTTAGCTCTCTCCCAGTACTGAATCTTTTTAATGTTTTGTTTTATCTGTTTTCAAGGTGGGAGTAGTAATGGGAGTGGTAGGAGGAGAGGAGAAGAAAACTTTAAATTAAGGAGAAACAATTCACATTACCAAAAGAGCCTTGGTAATAGACTTTCTAAAGAGAGTACATTTATTTGCAGATTAAATTACTGACAGAGAAACTTCTATTTAAAGTTTTTGGAGTTTCTACCAAGTGGTATCAAAAGTAAAAATAAAATAGTTCTGATATGAAAATCAAAACCAGATGATAAATATATAAAATTTTAGAAACAAATTATTTTACAAAGCAATGGAATCACTTTGTATTGCAGAGTTGGAGATTGTATAGATTTGCAGATATATATTTGTAAAGCCAAGTCATTCTCTAACTACATAAAAGTATTTTTTGGATACTTTCAACTGAATAGCAACACAATCTTCATTTTATTCCAATAATCTGATTTCACTAACATAATGTGCTAACAGATCTTCCCACGCTTCAAGTCAAATATACTGCTAAGTTCTTTAAAGAACGAGTATTTCAGAAAATATCCTTAGCAGGGATACAGGTATATAATGGCAGTGGAAGTGCCTGGCTTATACTTCCCACTGAAATACTGACTTGATGAATAAACTAACAAAGGAATAACGAAAGAAAAGCAAGGAAGAACGTAAAGTGAGAGCAGCTGCGCCTGGAGCTACCATGGTTGAGGGCACTGGTATTTGTGGAGCGGCAGCAGCCCCTGCTGCCATCGCTGCCTGAGGACTATTACCAAGCGGCAAGCCACAAGTCCAGTGAGCCCCACCTAGGACTCCGCTGCCGGACTCCTACAGCCACTGTGGCTGCTTGTGGGGTCATTAGCCTGCCACCAAGAAATGTCTCTACAAGGTCATCACCCATCCAATTCTACAGAACATAAATAAAACAGGTACATTTCTGCAAAGACCGCTGGAATAATTTTGTGATCCTCCCACCAATCAACCAGAGAAGAAAAGCTGTCTGTATATTAAAATAACTGCAAACTAAACATGAGAGAACAGAAAGGGTGAATGTGTATGGGGGGAGAGGGGAGAAACAATGTTATACTATATATAAATCTACACCATTATATTGCTACTTGAGTCAAAATAAATACTGCCTTTGTTTTCAAATGTCAAAAAGCACCTAAAATGTACTCAGTAAAAATGACTAATAAAAAAAGCAACAAATCAGTCTTCATGGTGGGAAAGGGCTAAAGGAATGAAAATACCACTCATAAACTGGTAAGAGGTAAACCATGAAGAGTAATCTCAAACAGATAAAAGTTTCAAGAGCTATGAAAATTTCACCGCATGAGATGAATATAAAACAAACAGAACACTTTACTGGCATGACTAAGATACCACTCTTAATATAAAGGGCAGCTTGGAAACTCAGCATTAGCACCAAAACCAAATCTAATTACAATTAATCTACCAATCTATAAAACTTACAGATCAGGTAACATTTAATTGGGGGGTGAGGCTGGGTAGCACTTCTCCTGTGCAAGATAGGAAGCAAGCTTGAACTGTACTGGTTAGGACAGTATTTGGAAAAAGAGAAATAGCAAGGATCTTTGGTTACACACTGTAACTGTGGCTTTTTGACATTTTAATTAGAATGCATTGTTTGTTTTTAATGGTTATTACCTTAAAGTTAGTAATACATTTAAATATCTATACCTAAAGTTGTTGTGGTTCAAAAGAAAGACAATTCTTATTTAATTAAAATTTGAACCACTGGGAACAGTAATTTAAGGATTATATTTTTAGACTTGGGAACTTAGGAATTTAAATACTATTTAAGTACTGTATCCACCTGTAATTTTCAAATCTTAAAGTATTACGTTAAGTCTACAGAAAATTTGAACAGGTTTTACTTGGCTTCTTTCCAAACCATAGCACTTAAACTTTAGGGACCAAAGGAGGCTATAGTGTAAAGCAGTTTAACTTCTTTAGGCAGAAAAATCTTTTACATTAACTAAATTTTATATACATGCACATTTTCTATACATTTCCTTCCATGCACAGGAGTTGCTAAACTCATTTAAAAAGAAAAAACAAAAAAAAACTAAATTTTAAAACATGAAGTAAACACAGAAATATTTTCCAAGCTTTTAAAATAAAGCGAGACTTTGCTCCTACTCTTGTATTTAATCTCTCCAGATACCCAAACAAAAGAACAAAACAGGTATAAAATACTGGGATTGATGCTTCGTATCTGGATTCGGCTTCTCATTCTACTCACCTTAATAAACCAAAAATGAAACATACAAAGTTTAAAGTTTTTAAGTAGTTAGAAATCACAACCATAGGCTTTCTAAATGATCAAAATAATTTAAGCAAGCAATATTCTAAAGTTCACTGCCCTGAATATTCAGCAATAAATCATTAAATGTGAACGGTTTAACATATTCAAACTACTACCATGAATAACAAGAGATCAGTACCCAGGAGACCTATATCATAATTCAGCATACAGATTCTCTCTCTAGTTACATGCCTACACAATGTTTCACTTAAAATGAAATATATATGAAATCTTTTACTAAATATTTAAAATTTATTAAGTATTTTCCTTAAATATTTCTTAAATATTTTAAATAGACCTAGAAAGTGCAGCATGAGTTCTAAGTGTCTATAAACATGGCACTAAATTACTGTCAGGAGTCTGTTCATGTATCAAAAACAGCCTAGACATCAAAAACAACTTCTCTACCTGGATACAAAATCAGCAACAAAATCTGAAAAACATTGTCAAGGAACGTAAGTACCTCTAAACAATAAAGATGCCAAGTTGAATATATATGTTAAATAAGCATACTATTTATTTTTAGAGGTGCTTTTGTTATGAGGGCCCAGACATGAGAATTGGAACAAAGTCACAAGACGCAGCTTCCTTAAAAATTCTGTTTCACAATTCTTTGCGCATACACTTGTTTCTCCCATTTAAAATATCTGAAAGCAGTACCCAAGATTTCGCATCTTTGTGCCTTTTTCACAAACCACTCAATGTAACTTGATGGTTAAATGCTGAAATGAATTTTTTTTTCGGAGATAACTGAAACATTTTATCATACCTCCACTTAATGATTTGAGGCCCAAAGTAAACATGCTTTACTTTTCCAGTAAGTTTTGAAGCACAGTCCAAAATTGTCTATATGTATTTCCAATATTTTTATCAAGAAAAAGCTTTTAAAAAAATGAAATAAACAGCACTTTCAAAAAAATAAATCTCAGGAAGATCACAATGATCACTGATTATTCAGATAGAAGAAAAAACAAAATAAGTAACTGTCATGTCTTTTCACAAAATGTCCCCATTTGTCTAAAAAAAAAAAAAAAAGGAAAAGCTTTCTCTATCCTGACTCAATTCTTCCCTGAACTCAAAAGCGATTCAAAGCCGAAACAGTAATCATCAGCTAGGTTTCAAGCGGTGTTCACTGGGTGTGGACTGCAGGCAAATTAAGAAAGAGAGGGAAGGTGGCACTTCAGGTAGCAAGTACTTAGGAAAGATTTTCCCCAATGTAAAATATGGTTTACTGAAGTAGAAAGAATTGCAAACAATGTAACTATATGAATCTACTCTCTCTGAACCCAGTGATACAAAAATAACACCTATGCTGTGAAAAACTACTCTGAATACATTTTATTTTAATTACATTTTTACCAATTCGTATTTTAGCTTTTGAGAAGTCTGTTGGAGACCCTACACCACTGCTTTTCTTTTGGAAACTTAAGAATAACAGAATAATTGTGTATGTTAGTGTAGAATGGTATTTCTTGCTCTCACACTGAACTTGAGTAATAAAAAAGGAAATAATTTTCAAGTACCAGCAATGAACGAAAAAGCTAAAATCTATGCATATGTATCTACCACTTCAATGTGTGGGATTACTTCAGTAATTGTACAGGTTGCACATGTTAATACTAAGTTTTGGCATCACTTCATTCCCCTAACTGCATTTTTAGTAGTATAGTACAGTCTCCATTCTTCATTTTTGAAGGACACTTATTTTAAGGCCAAGGAACACCCTTTTGACTGACTTGAAGAGAGCAAAATAAAAAAATCTGTCCACTCAAATATGAAAATTATGGAGTTGACTCTAATGCAGAATAAAGTGTTTCTTATATCACCTGCAATATTAAATCGATTTAGTCTGCTGAAAAACAAAGCAGTGAGTTATTAGATCTATGTTTAATTCAGTGCACTTTATAACATATTTAAGGAATTCAGTTGTGTAAAACAGTATCTGAGTCTTATCAGATGAAAATATTTTTCCTTTTCAGCAAGCCTCGGATTACATGTCTGAGAAAATAAATTAGTCTCCAGTTCTACTGAGCTTGATAATAGTGCCCCCTAATGGGAATTTTAATATGAGTTTTTCTAGTCACTTTTTTAAAAGCATATATTCCCTAATACAAGCAAGTTATCTCACTATCAACTAGAGTAAATTCTGTAATATAAAAATGTATCAAGATTTAAACCACTCAAAGTAGAGTTCTCACATATGCAAAAACATTTGGAGAGAAATTCAGAGAGAAAAACAAAATAGAAAACCTTCATGCCACAAATTCTCTTGGTTTTTGAATCACCCTATTGTAACATAAGCCAAAGTAGCACAACCCAAAAAGTTAATCTCATGAGAAAATTTTCATCTATGTGTCTAATACTCAGTAAATGAGCAATCAGTATGTGCTAAATGAAAGATATTACAAGTCACAAAAACCTAGTTAAAAAGTGATTGTCATTCAGTGCCACACAGATCTTAACTATAGAGCTGAGATTCTTGCCCAAATTTTTTGGCTTCATATCCTTACCTTTCCACAATACAGGTATCCCCTATTTTTCAAAAGTTTGTATTACACCACTCTGCTTCTACAAAAGACCTACATTTGTACCTGTTTTCACTAACTGAAAGAAATCCAAAGAGAAATTTTGCTTTTAAGAAAAAGGCAAAAAGCGAAAAATATACTCAGCATTTGCTTTGTGATGAGCTGTTACAGGGGCAGCACACACCCCAAGAGCAAAAATGGCCCTGCCAACCTCCTTCCCCAGGAACCAACTGGGCATCTCAGCATCAAGCTGCCACAGCTTTGAACTATGTCTGTGGGCATCTACACTGTATACCAACCAATTTACTTTTGTGCACCCAAAACAAGTGAGGTAACTTGCTCATATTTTGTGCAAGATGTGTTCTAAGGTAACAGAAAGGCCTGAGGGGGTTATTTTTGGGTCTGCGAGCACTCAAAAATTTTTCCACATGAATTAATGGTAACTGCTTTCACAGGGACACTCTACTTTTGGATGGCAGAGAAAACCCGTACCTGCTCACAAGTGTGCAACCATGAATTAAATGACTTTCTTCACTATTATCTACAGACAGTTCCCTTAAACATCAACAATTCAACATGTAGTTTTTTTGTTAAGGAAAACTGCATTAAAATTAAAGCAAAAACTACCTATTCTGACATTTTCCAGATGCACCAGTGAAACAAATAATAATGTCAGCATTTTCATAACAGTGTCCACAATACATTCTGGACTCAGAGCCAGTGGTAAGGCAAACATCTAGAAGAAATAAACAACATACACAAAGTCATCAATTTATGATGGAAAGAGAAAACTATCACTTTATTCTTCAAACTTATGAAAGATGGAAAATAACAAGAAGAAAAAGTTTTAATATAAAAGGGGTGGCCAAACTTTCTTAAAAGGCCAGTGGAAAAAAAAAAATTAAAGTTTAGTGCCCATGCAGTCGGTCTCTGTCATAACTACTCAACTATGCCATGGCAGCAGGAACACAGCCACCGAAAATACATAAATGGGTACAGCAGTGTTAACCATTAAAGCTTTAGGTATAAAAGCAGGCCCACAGATTGTAGTTTACCAAACCTTAATTTGAAAGATTTCATTCTTAGACCACAGACTAAAAATCTCTACTTTAACTGAAGCACCAAAACAAAAACAAAAGGAAAAACAGAAACAAAAAATCGAAGCAGCTCAAAATATGTAATCACAAAAATTATGAAATATTCGATGAGTATTTTACTTCCTTTTAAAAGGTGGAAAGCAGAAGAAAAGATCCTTCCCTGAATGAATACTACTTTTCATTACTAGTTTTCATACTAGCAGGCATAAAATAACAGAACAGTAAGCAAAACAATGGGCCTTTAGAATGATTTAATACAATTATATGTAAGACTCTCCTAAGATATACCCATATAATGGGAAAATTTAGCTTCAGTTTTTATCTAGGTTTGATAAAATCCCAATGGTGACTACATACTAATGCCCATTCAGAAAAATGAATGGATTAGGTGAGGGATCCTAAAATTCAAGACTACTACACAAGGCTATGAAGAAATACATGACATTGTATTAGATTTTTCACATGTATAAGAAAAATAGCAAATCCTACTTAACTGGCTTCTAAAGATAAACCAAGAAAAACAAATTTAGTTATTTTACTCAAAAAGTAGATCTCAGTTTCAGAATAATGATGGCTCTACACTCAACACTCTTTAAAAGATAGCTTCGCTAATGTCTAAAACCAACACCATGTAAGGGAAAAACTGGGGGATTACGAACTAAGCAGCCACAAATTTCAATCCCTGCTCTACCAATTCCCAATTAAATTATTTTGGACAAGTTATCTGTATTACTAAGCACCAGTTTCCTAATCTGGCAAATGGGACTGATAAACCTTCAACTGTAGAGAGTAACAACTGATTACAGGCAATGTACATGCAGTACACAGGATACAATGCCCAACAATTCTTTTATTTAATGTTAAACTAGGTTTTGCCTTACCTCAATGTTAAAATGTTTTTTAATGAGCTTCTTAAAGTATATGTTAATGAAACAGCATATTGATCAATTACCTCAAGCTCCTAAGAGAAGTTAGCTTCCAATGACCAAGACCTAAAATTAGTAATACATTATGCTTTGAAGACCTAAAATTAGTAATATGTTATGCTTTGTTCACCTACCATAACTGTACTAACCGTTATTTCTTGCTCGTATTCTAAATTGAGAATTTTTATAAAACAAAATGAATTATTTGAGAACACTGTGTTAACAATAGAAACTGTTCAGTCTCTATTGCCACTTTCAACTGTACCACTTCCCTAGTCACTGACTAAGTCACCTCAAGTAAACCTCTCAGGCTCCTTGTAAACCAAAGAAACTGTGTTAATAATACCTTGTCCTCCAGCTCTAAGATAATTATTAGTGAAATGTAATTAAGCATTTCTAGATATGCTGGTGAACAGAAGAACTTATTAAGAATATCTTAACAGTAGTGCCAGAATGGACTACAGAGAAATCCCAACCTTAATCCTGTATTACAGTAGTTCAGATGAAATATTACAGTAGTTCAGATGTAACAAGGAGAGAACCTGGGCAGTTTAAAAAAAAAAAGATGTACACTGCACAAAAGTTTTTAAAATGCAAGTACTCAAGTGCCTAGAATAAAATAGCCTTAGTTGGTTTTTAGAAGTATTACTTTAATGAAAAAATGACTTCTGTAGACCAAACTGCAGTATCAAGATGCTAACCTTAGCAAGAGTATACTTGGTGTCTACTTTATGTTCAAAGTACTATGAGAATTGGAAGTCAAATGAGGTAAGTTAACATTTTATCCACATTAAAAGTGATCAGTTAAAGTTATATAAAAAAATTGATGACAAAAAGGAAATTAAAACGATCTCATGTACAGTAGCATCAAAACAAATAAAACAGGAATACAGGAAACACTTGTAAACCAAAAACTACAAAATACTGGTAGAAGAAAGTAAATGATACAAATAAATGGAGAGACATTCTGGGTTCGTGGAGTGGAAATTAATATTATAAAAGTGTCTCTACGACCCAAAGCAATGTACAGATTTAATGAAATCCCTATCAAATTCCAATAGCATTTTTTTGTGGAAATAGAAAAAAAATTCTAAAATTCATATGGATAAATCAAAGGACCCTAAATAGACAAAATAATATTGAGAAAGAAAAACAAAGCTGAAGCCCTCACACTTCTTGACTTCAAAACATACTATAAAGCAAAAGTAATCAAGGCAGTATGTCACTGGTACTAAATCCCTAGAACAGGGAAGAAGCTTCATACCACTCGTCTTGGCAAGGATTTCTTGGATATTATGACAAAAGCAAAGTGAACAAAAGCAAAAATAGCCAAGTTGAATTAGATCAAATTAAAAAGTTTCTGTGTAGCAAAGAAATCAACAGAGTGAAAAAGCAACCTACAGAATAGGATAAAATATTTGCAAACCATATATACATATGATAAGGGATTAATATCTACAATATATAAAGAACTCCAACTCAACAACAATCCTAAAAAAATGTGCAAAGGATTTGAATAGACATTTCTCCAAAGAAGACACACAAATAGCCAACAAGCAATCAAACTCTTAGAAACAGAAAGTAGAATGGTGACTGCCAGAGTCTGGAGGAAGAGGGAAGGGGAGGGGAGGGGAGGGATAGTTCAATTCCTTTTTAGCTGAGTTTATTTTTGCAAGATGAAAAATTTCTGGAGATCTGTTGCACAACAATCTGCATTACTTTAATGTATACTAAAAAAAATTTGTTTCACAGTTTTGCCACATTAAAAAAATAAATGTTACACAGAAAATGGTCCCTGAGAATTCAGACAAGCAAAAAGTTATCTTCAATTAGATTTTTTTTTAACTCTTTTAGGATACCAACTTTGGCCTTTGGTGAGAGTTTTTCACTACTAATGGCCTTTGCTAACAAAACAATTATAATTAAAAAATAAAAGCCCCTGAAATGCTTAAGGAGTATCTTCTTTCTGAAGCAGTTACCTCAACTCATCTCGTCTTAAACATTAAGTCAAAATACTACAGAAGGAAATGGATGTTGGACACAACGATCGCCATCCTTTACAACGTATCTGGCAAGCTGATTTCATAATGGAAAAATTAACATTAGCATAGCTGCTATCCAAATTACTGAAATCAAAATCATTGATTCCAAAAACGTAAAGGCCAAACTAATGAATTTTTTTGATATAACCCTTATTTTAGAGAATTTGTGTAATTTTTTCAAGAAACTCAGAACTATAAAATGAACTAGGCTAGCCTGAGATTCCTAATAACCAGTAATCAAAGGTTATGGTGAGAATTTATTGATGACCATTTGTGCACACTGCAAAGACACATTTGAGATAAGTACCATTACCTTCATCAAAGTCAGCATCATCTTCTGTATGCTGGGGGAAAGGAAAGCAGTTGGTAATTTCAAGCCGATCTTCAACAACCAGGCCCAAAAGCACTCCTTGAACTACTTCAGTTCCTTGTCCTTCTTCTTGATAATGTTTGATTATCTTTAATACCACCTAAAAGAGAGTATAGAAGCTTAAAAACCATTCTTATAGTTTATATTTTATTTCAAAGAAAAAATACACCATAATAGTAGGTTTGCAAAAGCCACAAAATTATATAACAGGATGAACCAAATTTCTGACAAATCATTCCATTTACCCTTACATACATAATAAAGTTCACACAGTCTAAATGTGCATCTAAAATTCCTGGAGTTTGAGACACGTCAAAAATGTTCACATACAACACTCATGGCCTTCAGGGTCAAGGATACCCAAAGGTCTAGCATCCCAAAGTTCCTTCAATCAAATTAAACAGTATCACTGCAACCTGATGTTATTATAGAGGATGTGTTCCTACTAACCTTTGTTAACAGGACGATAATTTCCTAACACAGATGATAAAGCCACCAATAAGACACAGTGATAAAGACATCAATTATCTGAAAGTAGCACCATTCCCCTAACAAATTCTCAACATCTCAAGATGGTTTTTGAATAGAGCACCTCATTAGTCAGAGGGAAGCAACAAAGGAAAAATGTACCCAAGAAGGTTCTGGTTGGTAACAGAGAACACAAAGAGAAACACATAGAGAAACAGGGTACTCTCCTGCACTACCTTATTTCCCTCAACCAGAAGGACATAGCAGATGACCTCTAACAGAATAACCAGCTCTTATGTTTCTCTCTCCTTTAATATTTCCATGATGATAAAGGCAGCACTGCATGGTTGAAAAAGCAACTGATTTAAAAGTTCACAGTAACAGCAGTAACAGTAACCATTTATAATTCCCATAACATGAGATGTTAATACAGGTAGAAGTGTCTTGAGTAGTGCTTGGCACACAGGGTTTATCATAATAGGAATAGTATTTAGTACAACAAATAATTATATTTATTTATAAGAAGGCCTAAAGACTAAAGGGCAACATGTGTAAAATATAATGAAAAGTTCTCAGAGGGAAAAATAAAAGTCTAACAACAAAATTATAATTAGTATTGTACTATTGTTTCACTTAAACAAATACATTATTGATATAAATTAATCACCAATAACCATTAGTGACAACAGGTTACAATTACTGAACATTATGTGCCAGGCAATATTCTAATTATTTCACATGTATTACCAAATCATGTAATTCTCACAATTACCTTAGGAGAAAGGTATTCTTATACTTACTTTACAAATTAAAGAAAACGAGGCAAAGAGAAAGTAGTCATACATCCAGGATGTGGCAGAGACAAGATTTAAACCAATTCAAACTCCAAAGCTTGTGCATACACTTTAACAACATGACAATTTTCATATAGTAACTCAATAATTAAAATAACAGATTACTAACAGACATGAAACAAAGATTTTGTGGTGAAAAGACCCAAAAAGATTTTACACCAGTCAAGATCCAGACCTCCTAAGAATAGCAAGCAGTTAGCATGCAAAAGACTGTAGAAGAACACCAACTGGTAAGACTGGCAGTCCATCAATACTGTGAAGAAAGTGCACAAACCTTACACATCACTGTATAAAAGACCTCTCCACTTCTTCAAAGGCAAATAATGGATTTTAAGAGTCAGGCAGGTGTGAGTATAAGTTCCAACTCTTGTCTAAATTTATTAGCTGTGACCTTGGGAAAGCTATGGAATCTTCTTAAGTCTTAGATCTCTGATTTCCAATATGGAGCCGTTTCAAAGCATTATTGACACTATTAAAAATGAGATAATGCACAGTGAATACTTCATACAGTGTCTGTCATATAATAAATGCTCAATGAGAAATATTGATTTTGTCAATAAAAAGAAAGCACAATTATTTAATTCCTATTCAACTTCTCTGCCAAGAACAATTATTTTCACACTTAACAAATAGAGGAAAGAAGATGGTGGTGTGAGAAGTGTGGAAGAAATCTCCTCCCCAAACCACATATATTTTGAAAACACAGAAAAATACAACTATTCCTAAAAGAGTGATCAGAAGTAACAGTATACCAGTCAGTCTACATATGGGAAAAGTGAACATCTCACAGAAAAGGGAAAACTAAAAAAGCCGTGACTTGGCAGGACCCGAGCACACCCTTCACCCCAGCTCACTAGAACAATATTCGTATTATAGGGGTAGCAGAAGAAGAGAGATAAAAAAGGAGAGAAAATGTCTTTGAAGAAATAATTGCTGAACTCTTCCCCAATCTGGGGAGGAAATAGTCTCTCAGGCTATGGAAGTCCACAGATCTACCAAAACAAGGGACCCAAGGAAGACAATACCAAGACATGTAATAATTAAAATGGCAACGATCAAGGACAAGACAGAGTATTAAAAGAAGCCAGAGAGAGAAAAAATATCACCTACAAAGGAAAACCATCAGGCTATCATCAGACTTCTCAACAGAAACCCTACAGTCCAGAAGG
This sequence comes from Manis pentadactyla, assembly GCF_030020395.1. Classification (NCBI taxonomy): domain Eukaryota; kingdom Metazoa; phylum Chordata; class Mammalia; order Pholidota; family Manidae; genus Manis; species Manis pentadactyla. Next base: position 25,528,294 of record NC_080021.1, on the reverse strand, counting down.
GACTGGCATAATATATTCAATGCAAGGAAACAGAAGGCCCTCGAACCAAGAATATTCTACCCAGCAAGATTATCATTTAAATTTGAAGGAGGGATTAAACAATCCCCAGATAAGCAAAAGTTGAGGGAATTTACCTCCCACAAACCATCTCTACAGTGTAAAGGGACTGCTGTAGATGGAAATGCACCTAAGGCTAAATAGCTGTCACGAGAGAAAATAAAAGCACAGCAAAGAAGTAGACCAATTAAATACTAGTCAAATGCAAAATTAAGTCACCTCCCACAAAGTCAGTCAAGGGATACACAAAGAGTACAGAATATGACACCTAACATATGAAGAAAGGAGATGGAAGAAAAAAAAAAGGCAGGGGGGGAATCTTCCTTCAGACTTTGTTTATAACAGCGTAATAAGTGAGTTAAGGTAGACTGCTAGATAGTAAAGAAGCTGCCCTTGAACCTCTGGTAACCATGAATCCAAAGCCTGCAATGGCAATAAGTACATATCTATTGATAATCACCCTAAATAGAAATGGACTGAATTCACCAATCAAATGACAAAGAGTTACAGAATGGATAAAAAAGCAAGACCAATCTATATGCTGCCTACAAGAGACTCACTTCAAACCCAAAGAAACACACAGACTAAAAGTAAAGGGATGGAAAAAGGTATTTCATGCAAACAATAGGGAGAAAAAATTGGAGTTGCAATACTTATATCAGATAAAATACACTCCAAAAGAAAGAAAGTAAAAGAGACAAAGAAGGACATTATATAATGATAAAGAGATCAGTTCAACAAGGTATAACCATTATAAATATCTATGCACCCAATATAGGAGCACCCAAATATGTACAACAAATACTAACAGAATTAAAGCGGTAAATAGAATGCAATGCATTCATTTTAGGAGATTTCAACACACCACTCATTCCAAAGGATAGGTCAACCCAACAGAAAATAAGTAAGGAGACGGAGGCACTGAAAACACATTAGAACAGATGGACCAAACAGACATCTATAGAACACTCAAAACAAAAGCAGCAGGATACACATCCTTCTCAGGTAAACACGGAATATTTTACAAAATAAATCACATACTAGGCCACAAAAAGGGCCTCAGCAATTTCAAAAACACTGAAATTGTACCAACCAGTTTCTCAGATCACAAAGGTATGAAACTAGAAATAAATTGTACAAAGAAAACAAAAAGGCTCACAAACACATGGGGGCTTAACAAAATGCTCCTAAATACTCAATGGATCAATGACCAAATTAAAACAGAGATCAAGCGATATATGGAGACAAATGAAAACAACAGCACAACCCCCCAACTTCTGGGGGACACGGTGAAGGCAGTTCTAAGAGGAAAGTATATAGCAATCCAGGTCTATTTAAAGAAGAAAGAACAATCACAAATGAATAGTCTAAATTCATAATTATTGAAACTAGAAAAAGAAGAACAAAGGAGGTCCAAAGTCTGCAGGAGGGACATAATAAAGATCATAGAAGAAATAAATAAAATTGAGAAAAATATAATAGAAAAAATTAATGAAACCAAGAGCTGGTTCTTTGAGAACATAAACAAAATAGGTAAGCCCCTAACCAGACTTATTAAGAGAATAAGAGAATCTACACACATAAACAGAATGAGAAGTGAGAAAGGAAAAATCACTACGGACACCACAGAAATACAAGTAATTATTAGATAATACTATGAAAAATTATATGCTAACAAGTTGGACAATCTAGAAGAAATGAACTTTCTAGAAAAATACAACCTTCCAAGGCTGACCCACGAAGGAACAGAAAATCTGAACAGACCAATTACCAGCCATGATACTGAATTGGTAATCAAAAACTACCCAAGAACAAAACTCCTGGACCAGATGGATTCACCGCTGAATTTTATCAGACATTTAGAGAAGACATCATACCCATTCTCCTTAAAGTTTTCCAAAAGGTAGAAGAGGAGGGAATACTTCCAAACTAATTCTATGAAGCCAGCATCACTCTAATACCAAAACCAGGCAAAGTCACCATAAAAAAAGAAAACTACAGACCAATATCCCTGATGAACAGAGATGTGAAAATAGTCAACAAAACATTAGCAAACCGAACTCAAAAATACATCAAGAGGATCATCCAACATGATCAAGAGGGATCCATCCCAGGGATGCCAGGATGGTATAACATTAAAAAATCCATCAGTAGTAGGGGGAGTCTAGTAACCATAATGTTGCTCATGTAACTGTAGATTAATGATACCAAAAAAAAAAATCCATCAACAGCATCCACCACATCAACAATAGGAAGGACAAAAACCACATGATCATTTCCATACACGCTGAAAAAACATTCAACAAAATGCAACATCCATTCATTTATGATAAAAACTCTCAACAAAATGGGTATAGAGGGCAAGTACCTCAACATAATACAGGCCCTATATGACAATCCCACAGCCAACATAATAATTAACAGTGAGAAGCTGAAAGCTTTTCCCCTAAGATCCGGAACAAGACAAGGATGCCCATTCTCCCCACTTTTATTCAACGTAGTTCTGGAGGTCCTAGCCATGGCAATCAGACAGCACAAAGAAATAAAAGGCATCCAGATTGGCAAGGAAGAAGTTAGAAGTTAAACTGTCCCTGTTTCCAGATGACATGATACTGTACATAAAAATCCCTAAAGAATCCACTCCAAAACTACGAGAAATAATATCTGAATTCAGCAAAGTTGCAGGATACAAAATTAATACACAGAAATCTGTTGCATTTCTACACATTATCGATGAACTAGCAGAAAGACAAATCAGGAAAACAATTCCATTCACAATGGCATCAAAAAGAATAAAATACCTAGGAATAAACCTAACCAAGGAAGTAAAAGACCTTTACCCTAAAAACTACAAAACACTCTTAAGAGAAATTAAAGAGGACACTAATAAATGGAAATTCATCCCATGCTCTTGGATAGGCAGAATTAATATTGTCATAATGGCCATCCTGCCTAAAGCAACCTAGATTCAATGCAATCCCTATCAAAATACCAACAGCATTCTTCAATGAACCGGAACAAATAGTTCAAAAATTCATATGGAACCACAAAACACCCCGAATAGCTAAAGCAATCCTGAGAAGGAAGAATAAAGCAGGGGGGATCTTGCTTCCCAACTTCAAGCTTTACTGCAAAGCCACAGTAATCAATACAATTTGGTAATGGCACAAGAAAAGACCCATAAACAGAATAGAGAGTCCAGATATAAACCCAAGCATATATGGTCAATTAATATATGATAAAGGAGCCATGGACATACAATGGGGAAATGACAGCCTCTTCAACAGCTGATGTTGGCAAAAGTAGACAGCTACATGTAAGAATGAAACTGGATTACTGCCTAACTCCATACACAAAAGTAAACCCGAAATGGATCAAAGACCTGAATGTAAGTCATGAAACCACAAAACTCTTAGAAGAAACATAGGCAAAACTCTCTTGGACATAAACATGAGTGACTTCTTCATGAACTTATCTCCCTGGACAAAGGAAACAAAAGCAAAAATGAACAAGTGGGACTATATCAAACTAAAAGCTTCTGTACAGCAAAGGACACCATCAATAGAACAAAAAGTCATCCTACAGAACAGGAGAATATATTCATAAATAATATATCCGGTAAGGGGTTGACATCCAAAATATATAAAGAGCTCACACACCTCAACAAAGAAAAAGCAAATAATCCTATTAAAAAATGGGCAGAGGATCTGAACAGACACTTCTCCAAAGAAGAAATTCAGATGGCCAACAGGCACATGAAAAGATGCTCCACATTGCTAATCACCAGAGAAATGCAAATTAAAACCACAATGAGATATCACCTCACACCAGTTTGGATGGCCACCATCCAAAAGACAAACAACAAATGTTGGCAAGGATGTGGAGAAAACAGAACCCTCCTACACTGCTGGTGGGAATGTAAACTAGTTCAACCATTGTGGAAAGCTGTATGGAGGTTCCTCAAAAAACTAAACATAGAAATACCATTTGACCCAGGAATTCCACTCCTAGGAATTTACCGTAAGAATGCAGGAGCCCAGTTTGAAAAAGACATATGAACCCCTGTGTTTATCAGAGCACTATTTACAATAGCCAAAAACAGAAACAAACTAAATGTCCATCAGTAGATGAATGGATAAAGAAGATGTGGAACATAAACACAATGGAATATTATTCAGCCATAAGAAGAAAACAAATCTTACCATTTGCAACAACATGGATGGAGCTAGAGGGTGTTGTGCTCATTGAAATAAGTCAGGTGGAGAAAGACAAGTATCAAATGATTTCACTCATCTGTGGAGTATAGGAAGAAAGAAAAAACTGAAGGAACAAAACAGCAGCAGACTCACAGAACCCAAGAATGGACTGACTAACAATTACCAAAGGGAATGGGACTGGGGAGGATGGATGGGAAGGGAGGGACAAGGGGAATAAGGGGCATTTCGATTAGCACACATAATGGAAAGAGGGTGGGGCACAGGGAAGGCAGTATAACAGAGAAGACAAGGAGTGATTCTGTAGCATCTTACTATGCTGATTAACAATGACTGTAATGGAATATGTGGTGGGGACTTGATGGGGAGTCTAGTAACCATAATATTACTCATGTAGTATATTAATGATACCAAAAAAAAAAAAAAAAGAAAGAAATATATCTGGAACTTTCAGGCCTTGAAATATGCCTAGCTGAAGTTTCTTAAGCCCCTCTATGCCTGTATACATGTAGAAATGTTGAATAAATTGCCTTCCTAAGAAGTGTAAATAGACAACCAACCAAGCCAAAAAGGGAAACTCACAACCAGAGCATTAGCTCTGTGAGTTCAGGCAGCAGTACCCAAAGGTACTTCAGAACTGGATACAATTCACAAGCTAGGAGCTGAGTCAGGAGATGGGTGTCTTGGACTTGTCTGAGTGGGAACTGGAATCAGAAGTGGAAACTGAGACCTTTCCGTTACCCTATATTCACACAGATATGTTCACAAATGTTCACAGTAACATTATTCATAACCAAAAACTGAAAGCAACCCAAAGGTAGCTGGATAAACAAATTGCAGTATGTCCATTCTGTGGAATACTACTCAGCAATAAAGAGAAACAAAATATTAATACAACAGGAAAGAAGCTCAAAACCATTATATAGTACTAAGTGAAAGAAGTCAAACAAAATGCTATATACTATATAATTCCATTTATATGAATTCTAGAAAAGGCAAAGCTAGTGCAGGTAAATGGCTGCCTGGGCCAAAATGAGGGGAAGGATACTGACTGCAGAAGAGCACACTCTTTAGAACAAGGCAAGTATTTTACCTCTTGACGTGGTAGTGATTATACAATTGTTTACAATTACTAAAGTTCATCATAGTGTCTACCTAAAATGAGTGGATTCGATTGTGTACAATACCTTCACTTTAAAAAACTGTACACACCTTAAGAAGTCTGTCTGATGAAGAAACAATTCATGTATGCACCTGTCCCCAATTTTACTCTCAATTTCAGAGTTCAAAGATCCCCTAAATTGCTAGGTTAAGAACTACTACTATATCCCTACATTAAGTATAATGTATATTTTATGAACCATATGTAGAGACTCAGGTTTGTAATAAGCCTAGACAATCAAGAATAAATTAAATTGCACTGTTTTAAAAGTCAAAATATGTCATTTAGAATTTTTCTATTATAAGTATTTTATAATCAATGATGTTGACTAATTAACAGATAATGACAGCTACCTAGAAAATTCCACTATGTGAAACACCAGAATTTGAATATTTACTCCATCCTCACACCAAAAAAAAGAAGAGCTAAAAAAAATCCACACTACCCAAAATTCTACGTTAACAAGTATATTTCTCAAAGTGTATAAGCCCTAAAAGCAAACATTCAGACCTAAACACCAAAGATGAACATGAAGACATCTAAAAACCACTTATAGCCATATGCAATATTTGTGTCTATGTACTTAAGGCATTTTCCTGGAAAAAAGGCCATGGCATTCATCTGATTCCCAAAGACATCCATGACATACAAGAGGTCAGAATAAGTTGTAAAAATTAATAGTAGTAAAAAAATTAACGGTAATAAAAACCTCTTAGATACAAGCAGTTATGCCTTTATGTTTGCATGAACAAGAATGATGTGGAAGGACATACCTTTTCTTTTATGAATCCTTGTATTAATTAATTAATTATAATAAACATGCATTTGCTTTTCATTAAAAACATCCAATAAAAAATTAAGGGAGTATTTTAAAATACAACAATCACTGCACTTTACTGCACAAAGCTTCATAAAAGACAAATTTCCTTGTTTGACAATGCTGAGCTGACAGAATGTTGTGGACATATCTTGATTTGAGCATGTTATTTTGGGTATATATTTAAAAATTGGCTAAATAAGTGGCTTAGAAAGAAAAAGAAAAAGAAAAAACCATTTACTATTAAGCCTTAGCACCTGCTAAATTTTAAATTCTAATCTCTTGTTGATATGGTTACTCTTCAGCTCTATTCACAGATGTCACTGCACACACACACACAAATTACCAGAAATTGTGTATATGTATGCACCATCAAGGTGAAAGAGGTAACTTTAAGAAATATATTCAAGAGAAGCCTAACCTAAGCCAATTCTAACTCAGCAAAGTAACAATTCAATCTTAGTGCAAACTAATGGCATAAATCTTCACTAGGAAAAGCAGCTGTCCCTGTAACACACATAAAAAGTATCTGTTGAAAGCCCAGTTAAAATGATTACAGACATAAGCAGTTTTAAATTGTCAGAACTATATATACCATGCATCATTTTTAACCTTCCTTTATAAAGAGGAGTTCACTGGGAATGCTCAGAGGTTGCATTCTCTATTGTGAACATAGAATAAGCACACAATGAATCTTTTTAAACTGCTCACAGATTAAGAAATTGAAATACAGATAAAGTTGAAATTACTACAACATTTTACTACTATAATAATAATAAAAAAGTAAATCTAGTAGTACTTAGTACTCACAATATTTTACTTATGGTTCTATTAAATACTATTAGATGCAGGTCATAGGAAGATGCTCTTGGCTAAAACAGGTATGAAAGTCACTTATGAGCACTTCTCAAGCTATCAACGGTGAAGAACTCACATTCCTCCATTCCACCAGAGACCAAAATTTTTTAGAGAGATTAAAAATTACTTCCTAGAAAAGTGAAAAACTGTTAAAAGACACAGAAAATAAAAGCCCAGAGATCAAACACTAGAGTATCATAGCAATATCAAACTGCTATAAAAATTTCTCAAAACTCAAGTCTCAAGCCTGGGCTTATCTCATACAGACTAGTAAGTAACGAATCATACTCCACACTTTGGGTAGCACTGGTTTATGGAACCTGTAACATTAAGCAGGTAGACAGTGCTCTCCCAACTCCAGAAGCTGAACATTCGGAATTTATAATCAAACACTTCTTAACTTATGTCACTGATAAGAAGTCTCAAACTATAACATCTCAATAGATGTGACCTCTAAACTGTGTGCTGTCAAGCCCATAATTTCCTCTACCACCCCTTGCTGTTTCTATAGGATAAGAAAGGTGTACTCCTTGGCTGGGGTCAAACCACTATTATGTTAGTTTTGATTATTATCTCAACACTCTTGTTTTTAAGAAGGGTAAGAATAAACTTATTGCAGCGGCAAGAGCCCGCTTTGAATTGCAAGACCTACAAGACAGAGGTAGTAAAACAGCAAACTATTTATCATAAGCAAACCCAGCTGAAGCCCCAAAATTCACACCTTGATTTGCTGTCTTCCATTTGTTGTCTAGTATATAGTAGCCCTAAAACTAATTTTAGGTGAGAAAGAAAACTTTAGTAAAAGCTTAAAAATTAACTCTGATGAGTATATACACAAATATGAACCTCTGGTCTGTAGAAACAGAAAACTCATATAACATAGTTGTTGAGAGGCTTGGCACTAGAATAAAAAATAAAGCTGTAAGTGCCAGCTCTGTAAACTTGAGCAAGTCAGCTATCTATCCTAGCCTCACCTACCTCCTGTGGAGATAAATCAGCACCTATCTCATATCATCGTTGCAAGGATTTAAAAATAATCCACTCAAAATATCTAGCTCACAATGCCTGATAAATCCTCAGTGTCAGCTGCAGTTACGACTACTATGAATACAGTAAATTATACCTGATCTCATTTGCTCATCTATTCACTATCCAAAAAATATTTAGCAAATGACTAGAATATGGTAGGTATCATCATGGCACTGACCCTCGTCTCCCCAGAACGGTCAGAACCTATTTCTCAAGACATTTTTTCTGACTAGTAAGACGTAAATGTAACTTATTAAAATTCAACTACCTGACACCAAACTTCCATTTTTGTTAAGACTTACCAGTCATCCAGAGCTAGAACTACCTCTCAGAACATCCAATACAACAGGTTTCAGGATATGATTTTCTGCATTAAAAAATCAAGAGTAAGATTAAACTGATTTATTCAAAATATTTCTGAATATGTGTATGTGAATATATCTAAGTTTTCCTAAAAACATTATCCTTGTTAAAAATAAAGACAAGATCCACTCCAAGAGTTCTCTAAAAAGTATGAAATAAAAAGGCAAAGCCCAAAGGGCACCAGTTGCTGGTCATTTGGAGAAGAGGTCAGGCAGGATGCATGATTGCTAGCTGGCTTTATTCCAGTTTTACAGATTCTAGGAGGTAAGGTCCACAGCCTGAATTTCTCTCATCAATCATCATCAAAGAAAAGCTATTACTGTAGAAGAATTTTAGTCTCAAAGAATCTCTAATGCCACAGAACCTCCCCCTAGCATATTCTGTAAAGTCAATATCTAGATTTTCATTTAACTCTGCCTTCTTTCACTGACTGATCTGTGAACTTGGCAGTTTTCTTATTTAGTTAAGCTTAGATCATTTTTTCTAACACTGAACAAAGAAGGTATGTATTGCCAAAATGAAAATTCAAAAATCAGAAAGTAGCACTAGCCTTAAATTGAACACATTTTAGGGCTGAAGTGGGATAGGGGTTCCATTTCATAACTGGCCTAGTCAAATAATAAACAGGATTTAAATCACTGTTGTTAAAGTTTTGATGTCAAAGAAATTTAAGAAACTTCCAAGGAAAAAGATATTTTGCTCCTGACACATGTGATTAGTTAAAATACCCCAAAACACTTAATTAGTATCATCTCTTTATTTCAGTTTAAAGAACATGTTTCATTATTATTCTATTGGACCTAATGCTCATTGATGTTCCCAGTTTTAATGCTAAATCAACTAATAATTGTTAGGGACAGGGAAAAAGGGCAATGTAGCCTCAAAAAATTCAACAGAATAATACTACTCTCATCATAAAAGTTAGTCATGAGAAAGTACAATGATGCAACTGAATGTACAAATGTATAGCTACAATTCAATGTTAACTAATAAGGATGTTTAATACATAACATTAAATTTTTACTTTACCAACTCAACATATATATAACCAATCTGCAAATTTTCCCACATGCAGCTGCAAGGTAACTTTTCTCAAGTAAAATGAGTCATAAAAAGTCTTAGCTGGAATAAAATTAATTTCTCTCTCACACACACACAAAAAAATTCAAAACTGTTATGAACTGTCTACTTCCTAAAACATTTAAGTTTATTATATACTCAGGAGCAGGATCACTGCTTAATTAGAAGGCTTAGGTGATATGGGGCATTTCGGTAAGTTTGTTTCTGCTTCCTTAACAGGAAGCAGTACTTGCTAAAAGATGTCCAGAAGGAAAGATTTAAAAAGAGTAACTATGATTACCTCTTGGAAGAGGGTTGTTCAAGATAGGGATGAAAATGTGAGTTTCCTTTCACTACTTACTCTTTTTTGCCTTTTGATTTGTGTGCCACAGTGTTATGGCTCTTTAGTTAAATAGGCTTAACAAATTAAAAGGGCTTCAGCTTTCCAGTATGAAATGTATACCACATTAATCCCAAAATGTGATTATTCACCTTCTTTCTCAAGAGGTCCTTCAGAACAAAACGAAGATTATGCGTTTCTACACAAAATGTAAAACAGGGGTTTTCTTCTATCTAAAAGGAAGAGATGTGGGGTTTAATTGTTTTATAGGCTAAACTTAAAAACTATCTCAAGCCCACATTTGGAGACTAAAACAAAAGCTAAAGAGGATCTTAAAAGTCAAGCTATACAGCAGACTCACAGTCTCCAAGAAGGGACTAGTGGTTACCAAAGGGGAAGGGTGTCGGAGGGCAAGTGGGGAGGGAGGGATAAGGGGATTGTGGAGTATCATAATTGGTGCACATAGTGTGCGTGAGGTCATGGGGAAGACAGTGTAGCTCAAAGGAGAAAAGTAGGGACTCTGTGACATCTTAGTATACTGATGGACAGTGACTGCAATGGGGCATGGGGGGAACTTGATAAGGGTGAATGTAAATAACCACATTGTTTTTCTTGTGAAACCTTCATAAGAGTGTATATCAATGATACCTTAATTTTAAAAAAGTCAAGCTATAAAGTTTGATTTTAGTTTATTTTATGTAACAGGGATTTTACAAAGGGTTTTTGCGTTCTGAGCCTATAGTTGTCCTTTAAGATTTACCACTTACTTGGCAACTTTGTGCACTGACGGTCAAATACAAAATGGAATTATAAGACTAGTCATATGAGGTTTTTGCAACAATTCAGAAAAGACCACAGAAATAAATAGTGCAGACAGTACCATTACAAACTCAAAAACTATGTGATCTTAGAGAATCCAATAAAAACCTTCTAAGGAACAAAGATGATACCAGAAGCCAGGTGACTTGGGTGATGGTGATACCGCTAACAGACAGGAAATACTTACTGAATTGAATCATTGTAACTAGTATACCAACCTGCACACTTAATTTTAAATATAAAGGCTAAAATTTTTTAAAAACCATAACTTTCAATTGGCAGTAGTACCAAGAAACAGCTCTCCAATACTCTGTAAGTGGGAAAGTAAGTCATACTATACAACTACTCTGGACAGCAATTTGACATGTTTAAAATGCTTTAAAACATTCATAACCTTTAATCCATTAACTGCAACTCCACATATTTATTAAAGCATAGGAAAAACACTAGAAAAGTAAACCCCAAAACCTTAATGGTGCTACCCACCCTATGAGTTTATAAACTAATTTTCTTTATGGTTTATGATTTCTCCAAACTTTTCTCACAAGGAATGTATATTGTTTTGTTTTTAAAAATTCTATTTTGGCACATTCCTAGTTCCCATAGATAAACAAATATTTGCTACTTACATCAAATGAAACTAGCTGGGGCCAGGGACAGAAGGTATTGAGGGGAAAAAAATCCATTAATCACCTGGATACAATGAATACCTGTGGTATTTAGATACTACTTGGGGAGAAAATAAAATCTTAAATTTTATGCCAAAATCCAGCTGATATTCAGACTCAAAGGGTAAAAAAGTTTTATATTTCGATTAAGTTAATATTGAGTTACCACTATTTTGCTGAATTGATTTTTCTTCTACATGCTTTGGGCTTGGTTCCAGCAGCAACAAAAATAAAAAGTACCACTCTAGCTTATACCAGAGTCCTGCATCAGCCCTTTCAGTATTGATTAACCAAATACAGTCATTCATCAATGGATGGGTATGTAAATTAAAATGACTCTACTATTAAATCTCATCTTTACAGGATATAACCATTTCATAAAATTAACTTTTACAAACAGTACTTTATGGGGGGAAAAAAGCTTTCTCTTTAAGTATATTTTTTCACACCTTGCAAGTGAAATAATACCCAAGTACCATAATTTAGTTTACAAAAAAGTTATGAACTAATTTCCAAAAGAAAAGTAAATGCATCCAAGATTTGTGTAAATGCTGAAATCAGAAGTTTTCCTCCAAGAAATTATCTAAAGTAGACCTGGTTAAGTGAAAATGAGCATATTTGACCACAAAAATAAGAACTGGAGAAAGCAGAGGCTTTTCACTGCAAATTTTGAGGCCAGGACTAAGCTAAAAGTCCGGAAAAATGCCATCAATACTTAAATTACACGAAGTTGCTCAGCCAAATTCAAAATCCTGCTATTAAGCAGAAGATTGAAATTTAAAAATCACACAGGAGCTAGGTGAAACCAAAGGTAACAAGAAAGCAAAAGATAAGAAACCAGTAGGCTGTTGTAAAATACTGTGCACCCATACCTTTTAATGTCAAAATAGGTATTTAAGGAGTAATGTATGCCATCTCATCTAGGCCAGATATGATGCAACAACTAGAGTTAAAATTTTCATTACATTCCATTTACTTGGTTAAGCACCCAGACTGGAATCCCACTATAATGAATAAAATTAATACCAACTACTCAAACTATTATTACCAATAATTAAACATCAATAGGAAATTATGTTTATTAAGCTTCTATTTATTACAAGTCTTAAGAAAGCCATGCCTTAAACTGAAGGAACAAAACAGCAGCAGACTCACAGACTCCAAGAAGGGACTAGCAGTTACTAAAGGGAAGGGGGTGGGGAGAGCAGGTGGGGAGAGCGGGAGAAGGGGATTACGGGACATTACGATTAGCACACATAATGTACAGGGAAAGCAGTATAGCGCAGAGAAGATAAGTAGTGACTCTGTAGCATCTTACTATCCTGATGGACAATGACTGCAATGGGGTGGCGGGGGACTTGATAACATGGGTGAATGTTGTAACCACAATGTTGCTCATGTGAAATCTTCATAAGATTGTATAACAATGATACCTTAATAAAAAAAAAAAAAAAAAAGAAAGCCATGCCTTATCCTATTAAAGAAACTAAAGCCCAGAGACGCTACTTGATTTATTAAATCATCTCCTTCACGGAAAATACCATGTATGCTGGACTCCTTATATTTTTCCAATTTAAGAAGCAACACTAACACAGCTTATCGTCACTGGTATTACATGCCTTAGACACAGGAAGCACTGTCAAGAGTTTTTTGGTTTGTTTTTTTTTTAAGATAATCAACTTCAATAAGCCTGCTGACCTTAAGGGAAAGGAACAATGCCCAAGATGTCTGCAGGGTTATCCAGATCTTGAAAGCATCCTGAAAAGGAAGTCAAATGGACTTAGGTTTGCCTACCTAAGGCAGGTAAACTGCCTTCCTTAGGAGTACGTACAGTACTCCCAACTCTCCTTAATATACCTATTTCCTTCAATGTTTATTCCTCAATATTTTAATCTGTGTGACCCATAGGCTTGTCTTTGTGTGAAAAAAAGGTTGTCTTTCTTCAAACTCGAAAATATTTACAAAATTGATTTCTTGTAGCTACAAATCTTCTAGAATAAGATAGGTTATTGAATGTAAAGATTCTAATATATTAACTTTTTTGTACATTTTAAAAGCTATAAATCTGTAACAGACCTAAATCTTAGAAAATACACTTCCTGATGCTTGCACAAGGATCACTGGATTTTGTGGACATCTTTACATCTATTTCCCCCATCCTGACATTCATCATCACATAAGTTATATGTACCTGAGCTTCCTCATTTGTAAAATGGGGTTAATAATGGTTCCCATATCAAAGACTTGTTATATGGCTTAAATGGTACGATATGCATAAAGAACTTTCAATAGTACCTGGCACATAATAAGGGCAAACATCTGTTGAGTCCTTACAATGTTTGAAGCAGTTGTAATAATGGAAACCAGAATGAATCAAGGATGGTAAGCTGTGATCTGAGTTCAAGCTCTAAGATGTATTTATGTCCTTGAAAAGCTATTCAGTTTCTATTAGTTACTGAATCATATATAAAATACCGCTAAAACTTGTTCTATCAGCTTCTGTAGTTTCTAAGATATAACAATGTATGTCAGATGTTTTTATAAAATGTGTAAAATAGACTGCATACTTAATCCTCATTCAGAGTGTACTCAGTGTCACATTAGAAATAATGCTCCTAAAACTGGTTACCTGGTTTTTCATCAATAGCAAATGAAAAGCTAGAAATCAAGGATATAAAAGGTAAATTTAACAACAACAAAAAGCAACCAACTAGAAAGGTAAACTACTTAAGACACTTAAAATTCAAATATAGGGGACATTTTTTATAGAGCTAGACATAAATACCCCATGGGACTCTTAAGGGACCGTGTCCAGTATGGGGCAAAAAATTATGTTCTTAATGATAATACTAAGTCATCAAAACATGGTTAATCTGTGTTCAATATTCTCTGACTAAAGAAGCAGAAATTTATGTAACAGACTTCAGAAAGATTTATAATTAAAATGGCTGATTTGTAAAAGTTTTGGTGCTTTAAAGAGTTTCAAGTTATAACTAAAATATTCACACATATGAAGCAACTTATTCTCCACTGAAAACAGAAAACTGAAAGGAGCCAAGAGCCAGTTATTTTTTGTTGTTAAAACATTAAAATAAGGGGTGGGGCGGAAAATGGCGGCGTGAGTAGAGCAGCGGAAATCTCCTCCCAAAACAACATATATCTATGAAAATATAACAAAGACAACCCTTCCTAGAATAAAGACCAGAGGACACAGGACAATATCCAGACCACATCCACACCTGAGAGAACCCAGCGCCTCGCGAAGGGGGTAAGATACAAGCCCCGGCCCCGCGGGAGCCGAGCGCCCCTCCCCCCAGCTCCCGGCGGGAGAAGAGCAGGCAGAGCGGGAGGGAGACGGAGCCCAGGGCTGCCGAACACCCAGCCCCAGCCATCCGGGCCAGAGTGTAGGGCCCTCGATACTGGGAAAACAGGGCAGCAAGAACAGTGAGCAGGCACTGGAGGCTGGGCGACAGAGGACATAAGAAAAGCGCGCGACCATTTTTTTTTTTTTTTGCTTTTTTGCTGCTTTGTTTTGGCGAGCGCTGTTTGGAAGTCTTAAAGGGACAGGGACCCCAATATTAGGGAAACAGGGCAGAAAGACCGGTGAGCAGAGGCCTGAGGCTGGCACCGGAGAATAAAGAAAAACGAACGACCACCTTTTTTTTTTTTAAATAAAAATTTTTTTTTTTTTTTTAATTAAAAAAATTTTTTTTCTTGTTTTTTTTTTGTGGTCGTTGTTTTGTTTTGGCGGGTGCTTTTTGGAAGTCTTAAAGGGGCAGGGCGAGCCACTTAATCCAGAGGTAGGGAATCCGGGACCTCTGGGCACCCTAACCCCTGGGCTGCAGGGAGCAGGGAGGCCCCTTACGGAGATAAATAGCCTCCCAGCAGCTCCTGCTCCAACGCGACTCCACCATTTTGGAGTAGCTGCCCGAGCCAGGCCACGCCCACAGCAACAGCGGAGATTAACTCCATAGCAGCCGGGCAGGAAGCAGAAACCCTGTCTGCGCGCAGCTGCGCAGCACAAGCCACTAGAGGCCGCTGTTCTCCCAGGAGAGGAGGGCCACAAACCAACAAGAAAGGAAGTCCTTCCAGCCGTCACTCGTCCCAGTTCTGCAGACTATTCCTATCACCATGAAAAGGCAAAGCTACAGGCAGACAAAGATCACAGAGACAACACCAGAGAAGGAGACAGACCTAACCAGTCTTCCTGACAAAGAATTCAAAATAAGAATCATAAACATGCTGACAGAGATGCAGAGAAATACGCAAGAAAAATGGGATGAAGTCCGGAAAGAGATCACAGATGCCAGAAAGGAGATCGCAGAAATGAAACAAACTCTGGAAGGGTTTATAAGCAGAATGGATAGAATGCAAGAGGCCATTGATGGAATTGAAATCAGAGAACAGGAACGCATGGAAGCTGACATAGAGAGAGACAAAAGGATCTCCAGGAATGAAACAATATTAAGAGAACTGTGTGACCAATCTAAAAGGAGCAATATCCGTATTATAGGGGTCCCAGAAGAAGAAGAGAGAGGCAAAGAGATGGAAAGTATCTTAGAAGAAATAATTGCTGAAAACTTCCCCACACTGGGGGAGGAAGTAATCAAACAGACCACGGAAATACACAGAACCCCCAAAAGAAAGGATCCAAGAAGGGCAACACCAAGACACATAATAATTAAAATGGCAAAGATCAAGGACAAGGAAAGAGTGTTAAAGGCAGCTAGAGAGAAAAAGGTCACCTATAAAGGGAAACCCATCAGGCTAACGTCAGATTTCTCAACAGAAACCCTACAGGCCAGAAGAGAATGGCATGATATATTTAATACAATGAAACAGAAGGGCCTTGAACCAAGGATACTGTATCCAGCACGACTATCATTCAAATATGACGGTGGGATTAAACAATTCCCAGACAAACAAAAGCTGAGGGAATTTGCTTTCCACAAACCACCTCTACAGAACATCTTACAGGGACTGCTCTAGATGGGAGCACTCCTAGAAGGAGCACAGCACAAAACACCCAATATATGAAGAATCGAGGAGGAGGAACAAGAAGGGAGAGAAGAAAAGAATCTCCAGACAGTGTATATAACAGCTCAATAAGCGAGCTAAGTTAGGCAGTAAGATACTAAAGAGGCTAACCTTGAACCTTTGGTAACCACGAATTTAAAGCCTGCAATGGCAATAAGTACATATCTTTCAATAGTCACCCTAAATGTTAATGGGTTGAATGCACCAATCAAAAGACACAGAGTAATAGAATGGATAAAAAAGCAAGACCCATCTATATGCTGCTTACAAGAAACTCACCTCAAACCCAAAGACATGTACAGACTAAAAGTCAAGGGATGGAAAAACATATTTCAAGCAAACAACAGTGAGAAGAAAGCAGGGGTTGCAGTACTAATATCAGACAAAATAGACTTCAAAACAAAGAAAGTAACAAGAGATAAAGAAGGACACTACATAATGATAAAGGGCTCAGTCAAACAAGAGGATATAACCATTCTAAATATATATGCACCCAACACAGGAGCACCAGCATATGTGAAACAAATACTAACAGAACTAAAGGGGGATATAGACTGCAATGCATTCATTCTAGGAGACTTCAACACACCACTCACCCCAAAGGATAGATCCACTGGGCAGAAAATAAGTAAGGACACGGAAGCACTGAACAACACACTAGAGCAGATGGACCTAATAGACATCTATAGAACTCTACATCCAACAGCAGCGGGATATACATTCTTCTCAAGTGCACATGGAACATTCTCCAGAATAGACCACATACTAGGCCACAAAAAGAGCCTCAGAAAATTCCAAAAGATTGAAATCCTACCAACCAACTTTTCAGACCACAAAGGCATAAAACTAGAAATAAACTGTACAAAGAAAGCAAAGAGGCTCACGAACACATGGAGGCTTAACAACATGCTCCTAAATAATCAATGGATCAATGACCAAATCAAAATGGAGATCCAGCAATATATGGAAACAAATGACAACAACAACACTAAGCCCCAACTTCTGTGGGACACAGCAAAAGCAGTCTTAAGAGGAAAGTATATAGCAATCCAAGCATATTTAAAAAAGGAAGAGCAATCCCAAATGAATGGTCTAATGTCACAATTATCGAAATTGGAAAAAGAAGAACAAATGAGGCCTAAGGTCAGCAGAAGGAGGGACATAATAAAGATCAGAGAAGAAATAAATAAAATTGAGAAGAATAAAACAATAGCAAAAATCAATGAAACCAAGAGCTGGTTCTTCGAGAAAATAAACAAAATAGATAAGCCTCTAGCCAGACTTATTAAGAAGAAAAGAGAGTCAACACAAATCAACAGTATCAGAAACGAGAAAGGAAAAATCACGACGGACCCCACGGAAATGCAAAGAATTATTGGAGAATACTATGAAAACCTATATGCTAACAAGCTGGGAAACCTAGGAGAAATGGACAACTTCCTAGAAAAATATAACCTTCCAAGATTGACCCAGGAAGAAACAGAAAATCTAAACAGACCAATTACCAGCAATGAAATTGAAGAGGTAATCAAAAAACTACCAAAGAACAAAACCCCCGGGCCAGATGGATTTACCTCGGAATTTTATCAGACATACAGGGAAGACATAATACCCATTCTCCTTAAAGTCTTCCAAAAAATAGAGGAGGAGGGGATACTCCCAAACTCATTCTATGAAGCTAACATCACCCTAATACCAAAACCAGGCAAAGACCCCACCAAAAAAGAAAACTACAGACCAATATCCCTGATGAACGTAGATGCAAAAATACTCAACAAAATATTAGCAAACCGAATTCAAAAATACATCAAAAGGATCATACACCATGACCAAGTGGGATTCATTCCAGGGATGCAAGGATGGTACAACATTCGAAAGTCCATCAACATCATCCACCACATCAACAAAAAGAAAGACAAAAACCACATGATCATCTCAATAGATGCTGAAAAAGCATTTGACAAAGTTCAACATCCATTCATGTTAAAAACTCTCAGCAAAATGGGAATAGAGGGCAAGTACCTCAACATAATAAAGGCCATCTATGATAAACCCACAGCCAACATTATATTGAACAGCGAGAAGCTGAAAGCATTTCCTCTGAGATCGGGAACTAGACAGGGATGCCCACTCTCTCCACTGTTATTTAACATAGTACTGGAGGTCCTAGCCACGGCAATCAGACAAAATAAAGAAATACAAGGAATCCAGATTGGTAAAGAAGAAGTTAAACAGTCACTATTTGCAGATGACATGATACTGTACATAAAATACCCTAAAGACTCCACCCCAAAACTACTAGAACTGATATCGGAATACAGCAAAGTTGCAGGATACAAAATCAACACACAGAAATCTGTGGCTTTCCTATATACTAACAATGAACCAACAGAGAGAGAAATCAGGAAAACAACTCCATTCACAATTGCATCAAAAAAAAATAAAATACCTAGGAATAAACCTAACCAAAGAAGTGAAAGACTTATACTCTGAAAACTACAAGTCACTCTTAAGAGAAATTAAAGGGGACACTAACAGATGGAAACTCATCCCAAGCTCGTGGCTAGGAAGAATTAATATCGTTAAAATGGCCATCCTGCCCAAAGCAATATACAGATTTGATGCAATCCCTATGAAACTACCAGCAACATTCTTCAATGAACTGGAACAAATAATTCAAAAATTCATATGGAAACACCAAAGACCCCGAATAGCCAAAGCAATCCTGAGAAAGAAGAATAAAGTAGGGGGGATCTCACTCCCCAACTTCAAGCTCTACTATAAAGCCATAGTAATCAAGACAATTTGGTACTGGCACAAGAGCAGAGCCACAGACCAATGGAACAGACTAGAGAATCCAGACATTAACCCAGACATATATGGTCAATTAATATTTGATAAAGGAGCCATGGACATACAATGGCGAAATGACAGTCTCTTCAACAGATGGTGCTGGCAAAACTGGACAGCTACATGTAGGAGAATGAAACTGGACCATTGTCTAACCCCATATACAAAAGTAAACTCAAAATGGATCAAAGACCTGAATGTAAGCCATGAAACCATTAAACTCCTGGAAGAAAACATAGGCGAAAACCTCTTAGACATAAACATGAGTGACCTCTTCTTGAACATATCTCCCCGGGCAAGGAAAACAACAGCAAAAATGAGTAAGTGGGACTATATTAAGCTGAAAAGCTTCTGTACAGCAAAAGACACCATCAATAGAACAAGAAGGATCCCTACAGTATGGGAGAATATATTTGAAAATGACACATCCGATAAAGGCTTGACGTCCAGAATATATAAGGAGCTCTCACGCCTCAACAAACAAAAAACAAATAACCCAATTAAAAAATGGGCAGAGGAACTGAACAGACAGTTCTCCAAAAAAGAAATACAGATGGCCAACAGACACATGAAAAGATGCTCCACATCGGTAATTATCAGAGAAATGCAAATTAAAACTACAATGAGGTATCACCTCACACCAGTAAGGATGGCTGCCATCCAAAAGACAAACAACAACAAATGTTGGCGAGGCTGTGGAGAAAGGGGAACCCTCCTACACTGCTGGTGGGAATGTAAGTTAGTTCAACCATTGTGGAAAGCAGTATGGAGGTACATCAAAATGCTCAAAACAGACTTACCATTTGACCCAGGAATTCCACTCCTAGGAATTTACCCTAAGAATGCAGCAATCAAGTTTGAGAAAGACAGATGCACCCCTATGTTTATTGCAGCACTATTTACAATAGCCAAGAATTGGAAGCAACCTAAATGTCCATCAATAGATGAATGGATAAAGAAGATGTGGTACATATACACAATGGAATACTACTCAGCTATAAGAAAAGGGCAAATCCAATCATTTGCAGCAACATGGATGGAGCTGGAGGGTATTATGCTCAGTGAAACAAGCCAAGCGGAGAAAGAGAAATACCAAATGATTTCACTTATCTGTGGAATATAAGAACAAAGGAAAAACTGAAGGAACAAAACAGCAGCAGAATCACAGAACTCAAGAATGGACTAACAGGTACCAAAGGGAAAGGGACTGGGGAGGATGGGTGGGTAGGGAGGGATAAGGGGGGGAGAAGTAGGGGGGTATTAAGATTAACATGCATGGGGGGGTAGGAGAAAAGGGAGGGCTGTACAACACAGAGAAGGCAAGTAGTGATTCTACAACATTTTGCTATGCTGATGGACAGTGACTGTAAAGGGGTTTATAGGGGAGACCTGTTATAGGGGAGAGCCTAGTAAACGTAATATTCTTCATGTAAGTGTAGATTAGTGATAGCAAAAAAAAAAAAAAAAAAAAAAAGGGCAGTTCCTGTGTGGTAACCTCCAACGAGTTCTACACAAGGGTATAAAGGGCATATAAAAGTGTAGGCAAAGGGTCTGTTTGTGTTTATACAGAGGATCAAAGCCTAATTGGGCTACCCCGAAAATGAACTAAGATACGATATGAAAAAGAACTTCCAACATCTGCACCCTCTGGAAGACTCATGCCAGAAGATGATCATCAAAAAACCCCAACAAAGATCCACACACTGCTACAGCTGTAGATGCACTCATCCCACCAGTTCCTGGACCTGCCATGGGAATGAGGAAGGAGATATCTAAGCTGGCCTGTGCATACAGTAAAACAACAAAATTGGACTGGATCTATACTGTTGGAACTCAACCAAGAATTTGGAGAAGTGCAAATTGTAGCGCTCCAAAGTCTTACAACTACAAACTATTTATTGTTAAAAGAACATATGGCATGTGAACAGTCCCCAGGAATGGGTTGTTTTAATTTGTCTGATTTCTCTCAGACTGTTCAAGTTCATTTGGACAATATCCACCATATCATAGATAAGTTTTCACAAATGCCTAAGGTGCCTAACTGGTTTTCTTGGTTTCACTGCAGATGGCTGGTAATTACAGATATGCTTTGGTTATGTAACTATACTCCTATTATGTTAATGTGTGTGTGCAATTTAAGTAGAAGCTTAAAACCTATACATGCTGAAGTTACTCTACAAGAAGATATATCAAAGAAATAATCAATCTTCCCATGTTTTCTTCCGCCTGCTACTTCTATAGCTTTTCTTCTTCCTTCCTAATTACAACCCTTAAATAGAATTCGTGCCTCATATCAAATTTACCGAGTATCATAATTCTTCCAAGTGGTAAAGACACCTCGAGAAGACAAATACTGGGCATAGAAGCCACAGGGCATAAATATGCAAAGAAGTAAAAAGCTAACTTTTTCAAACAATAAGGCTTCTCTCTCACTTACCAACTTCACATTTCCCTGTATGGCCCCGGAAGATGACTGGTTAGCCAGAGACGGGTAAGATTCCTCAAGGGAGGAACAACCTAAGACAGGCACAGTCGCAGGGGGGCCATCAGGTGAGAAATTGGGGATCAACAGAGGTGAGGCTTAGAACCTCACCCCCCCGTTCTGAGAGAAATCTTCTGCACACGTGGATGTTTTATTGCCCTGGTCTAGCTTGGATTAACACATAGTCTACAGGCACACACCTGATCATCTACATGTGCTCTCTTACAACACTAAACTATGTTTTCTACCTTTATCTTGTATCTACCTACCACTTCAGCATTTTATTAAAAATAATAATAATAAAGAGAGAAATGTGGTATCCACATATAAATCAAGTATAAAAACCAAATGAGTATTCATATTTGAACTGACTGTTTATAGTTCATAATGCATGAGCAAAACCGAAAGTTTCTGTGATGACTGCCCTTGTACTGTTCACTATGTAACTTATTCATTATGTAAGAATTTGTTCTACATGTAAAAACTTGTTTGTTATGCCTCAGAAGATTGGAGACTGACAAAAATTAGGCTTGGGGTGGAATAATGATTGTGCATTGAGCATTGACTCCCCTATACAGAATTTTATTGTCGTTAACAACCATTTGATCAATAAATATGAGAGATGCCCTCACAAAAAAAAAAAAAACAAAAACAAAAACAAAAACAAAAACAAAAAAAACATTAAAATAAAAGGCTAAAATTAGCACTTCTACCAACATTTTCTCATTAGATCTGAAGGCAAAGATAACACCTACCCTCCTCAAAGCTGTCATGAAGATCAGACATAATCTAACCAAACCTTCCTACACAGGGTCTTGTAAACAGTAGGTACTCGATTAACATTAGTGACTTTTCTTATAGTAGGACATTGACATCTAAATAGACAAAGAAGAGCAAGTTTATAAAATGAATTGATCTCCTAGGCTTACTCCTGCGCTTTCTCACCAACACACCATTAATTTCCACAAAGCATTTACTAACTCGGTTTCCTGATTTATTTTCAAGAAAAGTTCTAAACCACAGGACTGTATTAATTCACTGACAATATCTGAGTGCTTTCCTTGTGTCAGTCACTGTTCTAGACACTTGTAAATGTTGCAGTGAACAAAGCAGGACATGGTCCTGCTCTCAGGAAGCTGATACTTTAGTGAACTGATTAGTGAACTCATTTTAGATGAGTCAGAAAGTCTCTGTAAAGAGTTAACTGAGCTGACACCTCAATGCCAATAAAGCATATGTAACCCTGATTTTTTCATTTATTAATAACATACTCTACCTTACTTCCAATAAAGGAGGAATGTGGTAGCTAACAATTTTAAATAATGCAATAACTTTATAAAGAGGAAAACAATTCAAGAGGTAATAGTTTTCAATGGTGTTAGGTTTTAAGCACTAGAACTAAGAAAGATACAAACATTTTTCAGTTTAGCCTTCAGATTATCATCACAGTGAGAAAGGAAAACATATAAACATTAAACTACTAATTAACAGTTCATTACCACATGCCAAGATAAGCAATACAAGCTGCTGTCATAAAAAGTTCAGAGAAAGACGAAATCAATGTGGAGCAGAGCATTAGTGTCTCAAACATTAATATAAATCACCTGATACAGTAGGTCAGAAGAGGGGCCTGAGATTCAGAGATATTATATTTCTGCATTTCTAACAAGCTACCAGGGAAGGCCAGTTCTGCTTGTCTTGCTGGTCCCTGGACCATACTTTGAGAGCCAGAAGTACAATGTATGTAAGAAAGATAAAGATTCAAACAGGTCTGGGAGAACAAGGTGAGTTTTACATGAAGAGTTCAACAGGAAGAATTAGCTTTATCTTGTCTAGGAAGAATAAGACCACTTTATTAAAGATCCACTCCTCCATTCCAAAAGGATATATTAAACACTGATTCTGTACAGAGTATACAATTAAGACACACTGACAAGTCTCTTGGAATGACAATTACATATGATTATTGAGATACCATCTCACACAAGAACAAGCCATCTAATTGTCATTAACAGTCCATTAAGTCAGATGAGAAAAATTATATTCATACAATGACATGGTATACAGTAATGAAAATGAATAAAATACAGCTACTCACTCTAGAATGGAATAATTTCAAAATCATGGTGTGAGATATGCATATATATGACTCAAGACATAGGAAAACATATCCTATGTCTAATTCATTTGATTCATATTTATTAATATAAACAGGCAAAACTAAACAAATTGTTTAGCAATACTCTCAGTGAAGCTATAAAGAAAACCAATAAATCAATGTAACAAAGCTCACAGTAGTGATTATCGGGTGTAGAGAAGGGATGGGAGGAAAGGATGAAATAGGAGAGGGAACTTCAAAGATATTCATAATGTTCTAGTTCTCCAGTTGAATGGCAGGTAACTGGATGTTTAGTTTGTGATTATTTAAATTATGTACTATACACACTATTTTACTTGTATGATATAATTTGATCCTTCTTTACACTTCTTTGCTTAGTTATCAATGATCCTTTTAAAAACTAAGTCAGGAAACTGGTGGTGGCAGATTTAATAGCAGCAGTTAAAGAAAGACTTTAAGACTACAAATCTAGACGATTCTTTAACCACTGACTTCAAGAGGAAAAAAGTGGAAACTAAAAACTAGAACACTGCTGGAGTGCTAAGTGAAAAGAGACAGAGCTGAACATTTCCATATGGGAAAGTCCTGATAATGTTCCTAAGTTAGAGAGGTAATATTAAAAATAAAGAAGAACTTATGAAACAGGACCAAATGTTGGAAAGATTCAAGAATACATGAAGAAAAAGTGAGTCCTAGTCACTATAAAGATGCCAGGAACAAACGTGATTAAACATCAGGCTAACCAAACAGTCCTGTGTGGCTGGAATGTACAGTTAAAACGAAGCCTGGGAATAGTAGGAAATTAACCTGAACATGAAAGCACTGACATCTCTGTGGATCTTGAAATCATTGCAAAGTCACTGAAAACATTTCAGGACGAAAGTTAATATCTGAGCTTTCACATTAAGCCCACACTTTAATAAAGTATAAAGGACAGACTTGAAGAGGGCTAAGGGAACAACTCAAGATACCATTAAAATAATGTATAAAACATCAGGATATGAACTAGGAGTAGTACAAAAATAAAATGAACTATTTTACTCATTCATTAATCCTATCTATTAACTGGTTATCAGTTAACCATATCAGCTAACAGGTTCAGTACTTCGATTTTAACAGGTGAAAACAGGAGCTTACATTTCAGTGGGGGAGTCAAACAAGGAAATAGTAAGACACTGACAAGTCTATTGGAATGGGCGAACAAAACAGTCACAGGCAGGAGAAACTGTTAAGAAGGAAAGACAGAAGAGTGATGGGGAGGGAGCTACTTTTGATAGGGTTGTTGGCAAGGCCTTTCTGGAGATGGTGGTATTTAAGCTGAGACCTAAAAAATAAAAAGAAGCCACTGAAAAGGAGGAACTATTTGAGAGAGTAACTCAGTCAGAGAAAACAAACTATCACTGTGGCTGAATCTTAGAAGGAAGTACAAGGTGAGTTTGGAAGAGACAAGTGTAGAAGGACCTTAAAGACTGTGGTAAGAAGTCTGTATTTTATTGTATGTGGGCATGGTCAGTGGCATGTACATGAGAAGCAGCTGAATCTGATATATTTTGGAGGTGAAAACAACAGAATTTGCTGAGGGACTGAAAGTTGAGGGTAAAAAAAAAATGTAGGTTAATGCCTAGGCTTTCTGACTTGTTCAAGTGAGTAGACGATTATTCCATCTAAGAAGGCAAAGACTGGGTAAGACCAATGACAGGGAGAAATGAAGGAGGGGAAAAAGTCAGTGATCTTACTTTGCACATACTAAATCTGAGTGGAGATATCCCAGTGGAGATGTGAAGCAGGCAGTTCGGTATTCAAGTGTGGCGTTCAAGAACCAAGTCTGACAAGAAACGTAATCTAGGAGTTATCAGCATGTAATATTTAAAACCACGAGAAGGAGCCTTAAAGAGAGTGTACTACTCTAACGACCACAAATAATAACAGCAGCAGCAAGATTAAATGGTAACTTACCATGTCCCTGACACTGTGGTACTGACTCAAATTCAGCCAAATTTAATTCTCAAAACAACTCAGGTGAGGAAAGGGAAGCATACAAAGACTAAATAACTTGCCCGGTGTCATTCAGCTAATTTTAAACTGGGATTTCATACCCAAGCAGTCTGGCCCCGGAGATGTACTTTTATCTACTGTGTTACAGTAATTCAAGCTGGCACCAGATAGAAGGAAGCCTAAACTCAAATACTGAGGCACGCCAACATTCACAGACGGTAAAGAAGACAGCAAAAGATCTGTGTTCCTATGACGCGCTTTCAGGTAAAGCTCTGAACCACAGGCTCAAAAGTGGCTGCAAAACATACCTCCGCTTGGGAAGTCACACATGTCAGAAACCAACAGGGAAGCGGTAAAGTTTACCTCACTCTCCCCTTCCAAAAGCCCTAGAGTTCCTAGATCCTTCTCGACACTTCCGTCACCTACTCGTCTCCAAAACAGTCTTTATCCAAAATCACCTCTCCCGGGCATCTCAAAACAAGACCCGATATAATGGCACACACACTTGTAGTCTCAGGCCCCTATCTCAGTCCTCAACTACCCCGTATATGACAGAAAATGCTGTAGCGTCTCCTGAACAAAAAGTGAAGATGAAAGAGAAGAGTTTTAGGCGAAAACCGTGGCCCATGCTCGGCAAGCCCGGTGAGGAGGCTGCCGGGAAGCGCGACTGGCGGAATTGGGCTGGGAACTGGGCTCCTCACGTGGGCCTGGGGTGATGGAGCTCCACTCACCAGGCCATCTATCTGCACTTGCTTCACGGCCGAATCTCCGGACCCGCCTTTGCCTTTCCCCTTCCCTGCCGCGCCAGTGGTGGAGCTGGAAGAGGTGGTGGCAGAGCCGGTGCCTTCCTTGCGGGACGCCATCTTTCCAGCCGGACAGGAAAAAGGAGAAGCGTGCGTCGCCGGAAGCGGAAGTACAACCTTCACGTAACGTCATGTTCGGCCCGACGTTAGCGGAGCGGAGCTGGGAGGAGAGACTAAGGTAGAGCCCCGCCTCCCTTCTCTTTTCCAGCCTCCCTTCCCAGACACAATTCTGTGCGCGTGCGCATTGTGCGTTGCGTTTAAGCTTCTTGCCATTTGACTGCTTTAAGGCCAAAGCGGACCTTAACATGTTCTCTTCTTCATGTTTGGTCTCCACTTGTAGTTGATCGTAGTAGCGTTATGGCTCGCATTTTGTAGAGCCTCATGTAAAAACGCTTTTGCTTCTAATGGGAATTATTTTTGTTAATCCCCATTCCCAATCTTGTAAACTATGAAGAGCTGTACTAACTTCCCTTACACGTTATTAGGAAATTGAGACGTGATTTGCCGAACGTCATTCTGCAAATTAGGGGCGAGCCGGTATTGCAGGTTGTGTTATGTAATTTAGATAGCGCTCTCTAAGCACTTAGAGTATACAAAAATTAATTAAAACACGGGAACTTTAATCAAAATTACCCAGAACTAGTTGCCCTTTGCTGCTGTTAGTTTCTTGAAGGATTTACATGAGTAAAGTACGAAAGAAACTATTTGATGTAAAGTGTTGAAGGATGACAACATATTCCCTAAAAATCTCGCTGACTTGTAACACAGGTCTCTGAAATATAAGTCTCCAGTCTTTAAAAGAATAATTGACAACTTTAGAAAGCCATTTTAGAAAAGGAATTTAAGACATTCTTTTCCTGCTTCCAGATTTTGCTTATTTCTTATTTTTGAAATGTTTACTCAATCAATACATACCTATGCAGAACTGATGAAGTGGTAACACCAACGGAAGATACATTGTGCCATGAGGTTTCTTTGGGGTCTGGTGTTATATTACAATCTGGGAGCATTACACCTGACATTCTTAATGATACAACCTAGAAAGTTAATATCCATTCGTTTCAAGTGCACATGAAATATTTATCAAAACCAACCACATGCTGGGCCACAGAGAAAATCTCCACAAATTTAGAAGTATTAAAGTTAAATTATAGTAGAATTATACTGGAAATCAGTAATAGTAAGGTAACCAAATGAAAATCTCTCATGGAAGAACCAGACTGGTGGTTTGTGCCTGTCATTGGGTAGCTGAAAAGAGGAACATCAGAAAACACTCAAGTCACTTACAAACAATAACAGATTTATTACTTTATCCTATAACATTTATATATATATATATATATATATATATATATATATAACATATATATATTATATATGTTATATATAACAGTTTTATTTCAAACTGTTCAAAACATTATATATATATTTCTGTTCAAAACAATATATATATATTATATATATATTTATTTCAAACTGTTCAAAACATTATATATATATAACAGTTTTATTTCAAAATTGCAATACTGATATTACCATTAACAATGAAACTATGTAGAGTTTTAAATTTCTTTTCGATTTTTTGTCCTCAGAGATATCCCTCTAAGATTTTCCAGCCATATGTTCTAATCACACTACTGGCATCCTTTTAATTTTTTTAAATGGATGAAAAATACTATGTTTTTATTAGCATCATCTCTTGCCTTTTCCATTAGTTCTTCCTCTATAGAAATCATCTATTGTTCATACAGATCTCCTTTCCTCAATACTGAGCTCCCTCTTTGAGAGCATGGATTGAGTTATCTACCTCTTATGATCGTCTGACATGCCTAATACAGTGTATGTTCAATACATCATAGTGAGTAAAGGGAAGCGGTATGAGTCAGAAAGATATGAGTGCAAATTCTGACTATGTCTCTTATCAGTGGTGAACACTGGATCTCAGTTTTCTTTTTTATAAAGTGGAGATAATAAAACAAACCTTTCAAAATTATTGTGAAACTCATATGAGAACAGGGTAAGGCACTCTTAACACAGATCCCAGCAAATTCTAATTGTCTAGTAAGTCAATGTAAAATATAGGCATCTCTCTTGATCCTGCATGTCAGAAGTTCTAATATCATCTCCTAATATCTGTTTCATGCTATGACTTTAGGAAATTTATTTCATCATTTTCTCTCAGAAAGGAATAGACATGTTCTGATTTCTCAGTTAGTCAGTCAATAGTTTTGCTAAAATTACCCCGGGTGTGCAAATCCACTGACTTGAGACAGTGCATGTGCTCCTTCTGCATGAAACAGCCAAAAGCAGAGAGAGACAAGGAGAGAGAGAGAGAGAGAAGACAGGTGAAGTGGAATTTGAAAAAGGAAATCAATATGATCACCATAACTAGAAAGGACTTAGTAGTAGCAGTGACGCTTCCTTCATTTGGATCCCTGTTTCCTTCCTATCTCACTGGCCATTTCTTCTCTGTCACCATTGATAATTTCTCTATCCTTCCCCAACCTTTAACTGTTCAATAGCACCAGTGCTCAGTCCTTGTACACCTTGGTTCTCTTATCTTTGCTCCTTATTATGGTGATCTCATCCACTGTCAGGGTTCCACATAATGCACATACGCCGATGATTAACAAATTCATATTTCCCCAGACCTCTCCACTGAAATTCCCATCAACATGTCCATATACCCATTCAAAACCACCGTTTGAATGTCCAACAGACACCGTCAACTTAACCTTTCTAAAAGTGAGTTAACAAATACCAAACCCCTCAAAAAATATGTTCTTTCTAGAGTCTTCCCCATCATATATGTTGGGGAATCAACACAGCTCTATGTTCTACTTGATAAGACCAAAACCTTTGTATCATCTTTGACTCCTGTTTTTCCCTTACAACCCACCCCTGATCCATCAGAAACTCATGTAGGCTCTATCTTTAAAAGTATTCAAAATCCAGACTTCTTCTGGGAAAATGAACTAGAAACATTTTCCCCTGTTCCTCCTAATAAGTACAACTAAACCAGTAGATGTTATATATAAAAGAAACATAAGAAGACTCAGCAAGGTAGAGAGAAGGAAGACTGGCTAGAGATATTTGGACCCAAGGAATGACACAGTGGTGATTTCCTGGAGTTTCTACTTGCCACATATATCCCTGACTTGATGCTGATGTCCAGTGACCTGGAAACACCAACAGGCAGGCACAGACAAAAAAAGCTCCAATAAGTGCCTGTTCTCTACACACTATCAATGGAGACCCTGTGGGGAGCTTGAACTTCCACCCTCACCAGACAGTAATGAGGCATTGACTCCATCCCCCAATGGAGTAGGCCTAGTGATGAGTCAGGATTTCACCACAGCAGTAAGGAAGCCACCCCCCTGTGGTGTCAGTGACAGAAGCATGGAGAAAAGTAATGAGGCACTCCATGCTTCATGTAGGGTGGAGGGTGAAACAGGTGAATGGGATAAAGTGGCACAAACTCTCAGTCACAATATATATTAGTCATGGGGATGAAAGCACAGCACAGAGAACATAGGCAATAGTTCTATAACACCATTCTATGTTGACAGATAGTTACTACACTAGCTGGGATGAGCATTTAATAATGTAGTTAACTGCCAAATCACTGTGCTGCTTACTTGAAACCAATATAATATTGTATATCAACTATACTTCAGTAAAATATAATAGTAAAAGAAAAAGAAATGAAAGTCTGATACATGCTACAACATGGATGAGCCTTGAAAATATGATGCTAAAGGAAATAAGCCAGACATATAAGAACAAACATCATATAATTCCATTTACATGATTTAAATTTATCTATAATAGTCAAGTTTGTAGAGATAAAAAATGTAGAATAGTGGCTACCAGGACCAGGGAAGAGGGAAAAATAGGGAGTTTTTGTTTAGTGGGTACAGAGTATCTACTGGAATAATAGATAAGTTCTGGAGATGGACAGTGGTAATGGTTGCACAACAAAGTGAATGCACTTAATGACACTGAAATGCACACTCACAAAGAGTTTAAATGTTAAATTTTATGTAAGGTATATTTTACCACAATAAAAGAAGAGACAAAAAATGAGCAGAGCCTCAGACAACTTCAGAACTATCAAAAAATATATAACAATCCTGTCATAGAAATCCCACAAAGAGAAAAGAGAGCAGGTGTTAAAAAGTATTTGAAGATATAACAACTGAAAACTTACCAACTAGGTGGAAAATTGTGATGTACAGATTCAAGAAGCTTGAGAGAACTCCAAACAGTATACATCCAGAGAAATTCATACCAAGTCATATTACGTCAAATTTCTGAAAGTCAAAGAAGAAAATCTTGAAAGCAGCAAGAAAAAACTTATGTACAAGACAAAAACAATTAGAATTAGAGTGCATTTCTCGTCAGAAATCACAGAGACCAGAAGGAAGCTGCATATTATTTTTAAACAGTTAAAAGAAAGAATTATCATCCCAGAAACCTATAACCAGCCAAAACATTCTTCAGGAATAAAAATGGAAATCAAGACACTTTTGGATGAAGGAAAACTAAAATAATTTGTCACCGGCAGACATACCATAAAAGAATGACTAGAAGAATTTCCCTAAGAAGAAAAGAAATAAAAGAAAGAATCTTGGAATATCCCTAATGAAGAGAGAGCACAGTAGACAAAAATATGGGTAGTTACAATAGACTTTCCTTCTCCTCTTGAGTTTTCAAATTATTTTTGAGAGTTAAAGTAAAAATTATAGCATTATCTACTGTGGTTCTAAATATATGAAGAAGAAATATTTAAGAGAAAGTTACATTACAAAAAGGGTTAGTTAAGGGGCACGTAAGAAGGTCAGGTTTCTACATGTCACTTGAACTGCAACCTTCCAAGTATAAGTATGGCTGCTTTACTTCTGCCTTTTACGCATCATGCAAATTTCTCCTGTGACCAGCCCTAGCTCAGAACCCTACAGAAAGGGAATTGCATAGGAAGTATGGTTCCAGCTTAGCTAAGTTGACATAGTACAAAGTCACCACATTTCACCCTATGTAACTTGATATCTATAAACTTCAATTCCATCATTCTTAACTTTCAAATAAAATTCAAAAGCAAAAATTTTTTTTAAAAGACAACTATTGGTAGAATGAATAAAAATATGACCTAACTATAGGCTGTCGAAAAGAAACTCATTTCAAATATTATGATATAGAAACATTGAAAGTAAAATCATAGAAAAAATGTATCACACAAACATTAGTCAAAGGAAAGCAGGAGTGGCTATATTAGTATCAGATAAAGAGAATTCAGAGCAAAGAAAATCACCAGAGACAGAGAGAGACATTATATAACAAGAAAATGGTCAATCACCAGAAACACAAAGCAATTCTAAGTGTGTATGCCCGAGCAACAAAGCTAAACTTATGAAGAAAACTCAGAACTCAAAGGACAGAGGCAAATGCACAATCAGTTAGGTTGTCAACCCCCCTCTCTCAACAACTGTTAGAAAAATTAGAGGGAAAATCAGCAAGGATATAAAGGAACCCAGCTACACCATCAATCAACAGGATCTAATCAACATACATGAAACATTCCACCCAACAACAGAACACACATTCTTTTCAAATACCCATGGAACCTACAGATTACATCCTGAGCGATAAACAAACCTCAACAAATTTAAAAGAATTGAAATCATTCAGAGTATGTTCTCCCACTACAATGGATTTAGACTAGAAGTCAAAACATAAGGTAACAGGAAAATTTCTGAATATTTGGAAACTAAATATCACACTTCTAATAATCCATGGGTCAACGAGGAAGTTGTAAGAGAACTTTAGAAAACACACACACATCAAACAGAATGAATATGAAAATATAAAATGTCAACATTTGTGGGACATAGATACAATAGTGCTCAGAGGGAGATTTATAGCTAAATGCATAAATTATACAAAAGGAAATGACTCAAATCAATACCCGAAGCTCCCTTTCAAGATGCTAAAAAAAAAGAGCAAAATAAACCAAAAGCATGCAGAATAAATTAAATAACATATTAAGAAAGCAGAATACTGAATATATTCCATCACCCACAGGGTCTCAAATCAATACCCTAAGCTCCCTCTTCAAGATCCTAGAAAACTAACAGCAAAATAAATCAAAGCATGCAGAAGAAATTAAATGACAGATTAAAAAGCAGAATACTGAGCATATTTGGTCACCCAAAGAAGGTTGATCACAGCCATTCAGTTGTATTTCTGCCCCCACAAGAGGCAGTTTGATATTACAGTGTTCATTTCATGTGGATATTCGTTTACTGGATAAAATTAATTTACCCTGTATTCCTAATAATATGTTCTTCATTCTGTCTGTCATGGGATATAAAGTTTTTAACATACTTTTATATTTGCTGGAAATATGTCAAGTTTAGACACAGGCAAAAAGCAAAAGAGGATGGTGAAATCCTTCCAAAGCAAGCTGTGAGCCCTGCCCAAGGTGACCACCACATGGAGACCGGAGGCAAAGGATAGCCTGCCCATACCTGAGTGAAAAACAAAAAAATAAACAGTCTGACTCGTTTTGCTTTTGCGGCATACTACCTCTACCCACTAGGAAAACACAGCCCAGTGAATGTCAGACTGTGACCAGTCCATGCCTCAGAACCAGCCAATATTGGAGCTGCTTTCCCTCACTTGGCAAAGACTCACTTAAATCCCTTTCAGTGTAATAAAATGAAAGAATGAAGATGTCAGAGATCAGTCAAAGGATTTCTTAAAATGTGACTTCATTCCTATTCAGCATACAGATAAGCCAAAGATTTTTTTTTAAATGTCAATTCATTCCTATTCATCTGTTGCCTGCTTCCAGACCTCTGTGGAAAGCAAGGTTGCTTGGAACATCTGAAAGTCTTAGATCTGAGCTGAGCAGTGCCTTCGATGATGGAGTAATCATAGAGCGCCCTGCTCAGGGCTCCAAGCCAACCTCTATAGCAGCAATTTAGCATCTGTTCAGGAAAGGGGTAGAAAGCAATCTGATCTTTTTATTTACTGTCCCTCTGGGAAGTTAACTGTACATTCATGGCAAACAACTAAGGGGTGGTTCTTCTCTAGTACCCATTAGAAACCAAAGAAGTAGTAAAGCTTTCTATCAGTTTGTAGTAAGAGATTCTGTGAGTGGTGTGTAAGTAACGTATGTTACTATCTCTGGGTAGATGACTTTCAAGGAAAGGAGTACAAAGATCTTTTTTTGCCTTGAGAAGAAGATACTGTTATGTAATATTATAGGATCTCCCAAAACATTAGATTAGCCCTCCTTCAAGACTCACACGGAAGGGAGCAACAGGAAGTGTGCCCTTCAACACTCCTCACTCATGAGGAGAGGATCAAAAAGTCCCTCGACAGAAATGGGAGGAAAGGGCAATTTCTTCCCCTCCGCAGGAGGATATATGATGCCATCATAATTATTGACCCAAGTTTAAAACACAAAATTAGACATAAACAAAGCCAAAAGAAACAACATATAAATAGGGCAAAAAATTTTTTCTGTATTAAGTTAGTACACTTTTAGAAGTCTACAAATACTCATTTGGCCAAAGAAAAATCATCTGGCTTAAAACATTAAACATATATTATATTAATATGTGGAATAGTTAACTAGATATTTAAATAGAATGGAAAAGTCACCTTTGGGAGATAGTTGAAAGCAGCTACTAGCAACAGGTACTTCTGCATCCCAGCCTCCTCACGATAAATAAATCCTAAGATAAAACAAGGACATGTGCAGAGCATCTTAAATGTCTTATAAGCAAGATATTATAAGGCAATACTACCATTTTTCCTTTTAAAATACATTTTGTCTGCTTAGATATAATAAATATTCCATCAGTTAGGATACTCTATTGCATAACAGTTTTGAGAGTGGCATATTTCAAATAAAGGGGCATAAGATCTCCCATTCCACATCTTTAGGATTCTCTTGACTCTGTGTTCGGCCATGTTTTGGTTTTGTCCACCTGCTACCCCCAGTAGCAGTAGACACAATGAAATTATTTTTAAATGTTTATTGCAAGAAAAAGAAAACCTCTCCCCCAACCACAGAAAAATGTCTTTCTCCTTCATCTGACTGGAATCAATTAAAGTCATATGCCTCCTCCTGTGTACATGTGAAATGACACCATGTGAGGTTATACTTTGTAGAACTAACTGATTTGTTCAGTATTATGAAAGGAACAATAGAAAGGGTAAAGAGAGCCAATGAAAAGAAAATAATATTCATTTATACTTAAGACCCAGCATGTGGGTATTCTCTATACGTTTGCTATAAAATAATAATAATTTTTAAAATGACATTTGACTTTCTCATTCCAGTAATTTGATTCATGACTTACCAACTAATATTAAAACAAAGTGGTCTTAACTTTACATTTCCCTGTATGGCCCCGGAAGATGACTGGTTAGCCAGAGATGGGTAAGATTCCTCAAGGGAGGAACAACCTCAGACAGGCACAGTCGCAGGGGGGCCATCAGGTGAGAAATTGGGGATCAACAGAGGTGAGGCTTAGAACCTCACTCCCCCTGTTTTGAGAGAAATCTTCTGCATCCATGGATGTTTTGTGGTCCTTGTCTAGCTTGGATTAATGCTTAGTCTATAGGCACAGACCTGATCATCTACATTTGCCCTCTTACAGCACTAAATTATGTTTTCTATCTTTATCTTGCATCTACCTATACCACTTCAGCATTTAATTAAAAATAATAATAATAATAATAAGGGAGAAACGTGGGATTCACATATAAATCAAGTATAAAAATCAAACGAATAATCATATCTGACTTGATTGTTTATAGTTCATGATGCGTGATCAAAACCAAAAGTTTCTGTGATACGACTGCCCTTGCACTGTTCACCATGTAAGAACTTGTTCGTTATGCTTCAGAAGATTGGAGACTGTTGAGAATTAGGCGTGGGGTTGATTAATGATTGTGCATTGAGTCCCCTATACAGAATTTTATTGTTGTTAACAACCATTTTATCAATAAATATGAGAGATGCCCTCTCAAAAAAAAAACAAAGAAAAAAACAAAGTGGTCTTGTATTGAAAGCATTTGCCCAGTGCTCGCTTGGGCAGCACATATACTAAAATTGGAATGATACAGAGAAGATTAGCATGTCCCCTAAACAACAAAAAAAATAGAACAACATTTGCACAGATTCTAAGAGTGGCCTTTATTTTGTGTAATATCATGTAATTAATACCTGGTATTGGGGTAATTAAATTATAAATAAAAGACTTTGAAATAATATTCTGCTGGGTTACTGAAAACCTGTTTAATTCCTTGCCACCAGGAGTTCAGTTTCTGCTCTGAAGTTCTCCTGCTGCTTAAAAATATATACGAAACCGTGAGTAAAAGGATTGTCTTCAACATTTTGTTCAATATAAATAAAGTTTTTTTTATAAAATCCTTTTAATGCTGCAATCTGACATAATTTTCTATCTTGAAGCTCGTTTAAGCAACAGTAATAATATTTGCTTACCTAGAGTAATTTTAAAAAGACTCAATAATCTAAAGTGCTTTGGTAGAGTAAAATGAAAGACCCATACAGTATGAACTTCTCAGCCAATTTCAGTTGACTTAAAATTTAAATGCCACTTTGTTAAGCATCAAAGTAAAACATTTTGCACATTGCTGCCACTTCTTAACTTTTCTCTTCTCTCTACCAGTTTTTGTTTTTACGACTTGACACCATTAAACATGTTGTAGTAAAATCCCAGTGGAGAGTACTACTGAGATCTGTTACAGTGAAGTACTGAATTCCTTTTGATTTACCTCACTTGGCAGTATTTGTTCTCTATATGATTTCATTAAAATAAACTATTAAAGCAAGCAGATTTGCTAGTCTCAGTTTCACCCACCTGACAATAGTCCTCTGATAACCAACAGTAGGTCCTTCTTGATTAATGTCTGGGTTAGAAACATCCTTGGCAAACAGAAATCCCCTGAAACTCTTTTCTAAGAGACAGTTTCTCCTTTGTCATTTCCCCTGGAAGGAGAGCTCACTGGTACTAGCTGGGCCAACAAGACAGACATCCTGCTTGCTTCATTTAGTTGACAATTGGGTGACACTAACATTTTCTTGATGTTTCTTGCTCAAGAAGCTGGGGATCTTCATATTTACCTAACTTATAAACTAGGATTTTGAACCTTTTTAAAGAAAGGGCATATTTTTGGCAAACACTAACCAACTTCAAATGTTCATTGAAGACATCTAAGACAAACCAATGTAAAGAGAAAAGCAATACAAAATTCTCTAATTCTGGCGAGTAGTTTTAACTTTGTCACTTAGGATTGGGTTTGGCTGCATACAAAAGAAAATGTGTCAATGTAGGTTCATCCTTGGTAACAACAAAAAAGTACTGTTCTGGTGAGTGATGTTGCTAATAGGGAAGGCTGGCATGTGCAAAGGAAGGGGTATATGGGTATCTCTATCTTCCTTTCAATTTTGCTGTATACCTAATACTGCTCTTTAAAAAGTTGCCTTAAAAAATGAAAAGAAATTTGTGCAGCACATATACTAAAACTGGAATGATACAGAGAAGATTGGCATGCCCCTAAAAAAAACCAGCATTTGCACAGATTTTAAGAGTGGCCTTTATTTTGTGTAATATCATGTAATTAATACCTTGTATTGGGGTAATTAAATTATAAATAAGAGACTTTGAAATAATATTCTACTGGGTTACTGAAAACTGTTTAATTCCTTGCCACCAGGAAATAATATATTTTTAAACCAAGGTATAAGTTTATTTTACTTCTCATTTTAAAACAAGTCCAGGTAGAAAGCCTAGATTTTGGAAGGTAGTTTCAGTCACAAATGACGCAGACTCCTTGTTTTATATGCTTTGGCCAACTTAAGACACAGACTCCATCTTCAAGTTTACCTTAGGGTCCAAAATGTACTGCTAGTGTTCCATCCATCACATCCAAATTCCAGGATGTAGAAAGAAAGTAGGTGGGAAAAAACAAGTGCCATCACTAAGGTAAGTTGGCTTCTTTTAAGCAAACCTCCCAGAATTCCCCTGTAGCATTTATACTTACGTATTGTCTAGAACTTAATTATGTGACTAAACTGCATAGAAGGCTGGGCAATGGATTCTCTTTTCTGGGCACATTACTGTCCAGCATAAAATCAGGAGTCTATTACCAAAAGGAAGAAATATTAGGTGGCAATTCACAGTCTGTGCCTCAACCATTATATATGGCAATTTTATGGGAGATTTCAAACAGTCGTTAAAAGTAATAAATGAGAGCTATGCCAATTGACTTGGTTGTGTGGGGGCAGGGAGGATTTCCACAAGGTTTGCAAGAACAAAATGTATAGATGTGATAGAATATGAATCCATTTTTAATAACACAGAGTGACAAAAACCTCTACATATGTATGCAATATGTATGCAAATGATATGTAGGTATACAAATATGGTAAATGCCTGAAGGATACACAGTAGGTTGTTAACGTGTTATTGGGCAAGGGGAGGGGGCATGAATATCTTTGTGTTGTTCCATTGTTCTGCTTGTTATAACAAGCATGTGTTATTTTTTTAATTTGAAAACACAAAAATGTTTTTTAAAATGTGGCAGCTTCCAGACCCAAATTGGATCATAAATGAAATTCACAGTAAGCAAGACCAGGATGAAATCTATCCTAAGGGATCAGAGTGAAGAATTTAATAGGCTCTCCATACGAACCAAGTTACCTAAGTTGTTTTAAATGATTTATTTAGGGAAATTATTTATTTAGAGAGTATGTTGGCTAGATAACATTAGGAAGAACACTGTATTCTTTTTGAGCTAATGGATGTTAAAAAAGTTTATAAACATTTAAATATGAATGTAAGGCAGAATCATATCACAACAGATATCTTGTTTGAATTATCTGGCATACTAGCATTTATGAAATTAAACAAAATAACCTTTACGAATTGTAATTAATGTTTACCTGTTCAACTCCATTTAGACCATGAATCTTTCATGAAAACAGTCTTGTTGGGGAATTAGTCACACTTTGCAAGAATAAATCATTCTCATGTCAACTTGGCTTCATCAAAATTTCATGAAGAAGAAATCCTCAAAAACATGTACAACATCACATTATAAATTATATTTGATCCAGACATAATAAAGAATATGAAAAAGCAAAGAAAAATAAATTAATCCCTACCTACCTCAGCTACATTTCTATTTGTAATGGAAAATGTCCAGTGTTTTCTGAGAAAAGGCTAGCAGCTAGCAACACTGAGACATTATTTTTCCTGCACTATAAGGTCAAAGAACTTTCCAATGGCTATGAAAATTTTAATAATGATATTATAATATTTTTCAAAATAAAATTTCAGATTTAAACTTATATCCAAATAGTTGATCTAATAATGGTAATATTTGGCTTCTGCCTTGGTTGTGGCCAAATATTGATTTTCCAATACTAGATCATTTGGCATTGGAACAAGAAGTATTCAGTAGACCATTTAATGAAAATATCCCATTGGATAAACGTTGGTGCTTTACTGCAAAAGGTCCTTCAGGAACACTAATATGAAGAATAATGACGGGGAGATTGTAACAAATGTCACTGCCTTTTCGAGTAGTATCCCTCTCCACCAATACTTGTCTGAATTAGAAATGGTCATTTTAAACAAACACACTAAGAGCCTTTTCTGTTATGTCCTAGAATCCTGTTCTGAGAAACAGTGCTATAATAGAAAACTCTGTTTTAAATTTGACAATCACTGTTGTAGACTCTCTTCATGTTTTAGTCAAGTGTCCACATGGCACTGTCATAAACAAAGAGCTTGAAAAAAATTTAATTAAAAAAAACTTGAAAAATTATGCTGTAGTTTAGCAAACTAAAAAAAAAAATAGAAATAAAAATAAGATGGTATGGCATGGACCCAGTGGGATAGAGCTAGTTGATAAGTCTGTGAATCTTTTTTTTTAATGTTTTAACTGTTCTGCAAGGCTGGGGTGGTATAATTTATGAGTCTAATGGTAGTATAGTCGGAGTTGGGGGCGGCAACAGGGATAGAGAGAGGATTTAAATTGGAAATTTGTGAGCAATTATTCTTCAGAACCATGAATCCAGTCCTCCAATAACTCTTCATGACTTCCAATTTCTAAATTTCTTTTCAGTTAAACAAAAGCAGCCATCTAGGTGATGTGCTGGCATTCAGGACAAGCCAAGCATTATAGGTCTTAGTTCCAATTCCTTAAACCTGTATCTTCACATAAACCTCCAAATGCAAATAATACATCTCAATCACTTTGTAAATCATTTTTCTGTGTTAGTTCGGTCAATCTTTGGAAAAAACTAGATTTG
This sequence comes from Manis pentadactyla, assembly GCF_030020395.1. Taxonomy (NCBI): domain Eukaryota; kingdom Metazoa; phylum Chordata; class Mammalia; order Pholidota; family Manidae; genus Manis; species Manis pentadactyla. Next base: position 25,488,265 of record NC_080021.1, on the reverse strand, counting down.
GGACAGATACCAGGCCGGGACAAAAATGCAAAATTCCATACTTCCCATTCTTTGATTATTTTGTTTTGAATTAAAGTGTATACTTGATAAATAACTGCTGGTAAACTCAAAACTATGAGTCACTCCCTTAATTAATCAAGTTGATCAAGCAATTACTGAACTTTCAGTTTTGTTCCTTCCTGTTACAGTATGCAACCTTCCTACTTCAGAGACTACAGACGTAAAAACGGTTGGTAAAAATGATCTAGTCCTTCCAACCAGTTTGACCGTGAGGAACCCAGCTCTCTTGGGTTGTTGCTCAAGATCAGCTTGGGTTAGTGGCAGAAGTAGGACTCAAGTTTAGGTATTCTGACTCAGAAAACGAAGCTCTTGAGAGTTCCTTCCAAACACCAGGTGTGAGTGATTTAGGATGGTCTTAAAGAGGAGATGCAAAACGGTGGAACTTTCCGCTCTACGTTTAGGTGAGGTCCCGAGCGAGGGTAGTAGTTCCTTGGCGGGGGAGCCGTAGCAAGAACATTTGATCTGCAGGCTGGCGACTGGGTTCCAGTGATAGTACTGACACTGAAGAACCACTTGCCCTTAATATACGTACCTAACTTCTTTACAGGGAGGCAACCAGTACAAACCTGCCCATGTACAGTTGTCAAATACAGGTTAATTCCTTTCCTTCCCCAACTTGGGAATTATAAACATTAAAGGGTAAACTACTTGGAATAGTACCTGGGACATATTAAAGTTCAATATTATCATTTATTATTATTCCGCTGTCGATCTTTCAGACGCTGACGATTTGCCCAGTGACGCGCTAAACACAGAGCGCAGATAATCTTTTACTCTGGTTCCTTATTCCGTAGGTGCGCCCTGGCGAGTAATCGTGCACCCAGTGGATTTCGCGTCCAGGCGCAAGCTAGGTCCCCGAGGGCGGGTCCCTTAAAGCGCGGGTACCAAGTAAAGCGCGCACTCGTTAGGGAGTGACGTCACCAGTGGGCGGGCCCGGGAGGTGGGGGCGTTTGCTTCCGGGGCCAAGGGAACTTCCTTTCAGGGATAAGTCGGTCCCGCCGGTGGCGGGCAGGCAGGTAGTGTTCCTGCGGCGTTCTGGGCCCGTGGCCTCGGTCCCAGTGAGCCAGGCATGAAGATCACGAGGCAGAAACACGCCAAGAAGCATCTCGGCTTCTTCCGCAATAACTTCGGAGTCCGTGAGCCCTACCAGATTCTGCTGGACGGCACTTTCTGTCAGGCGGCGCTGCGGGGCCGCATTCAGCTGCGCGAGCAGCTGCCCCGCTATCTCATGGGGGAGACGCAGCTGTGCACCACCAGGTGGGCCTGCGCGGGAGGGCGCGCGGGGATCCTGCGGGGTGGAGGCGAGGCCGCTGCTCACGCCTCCAGGGCAAGCACACGAGGTGCGAAACGCCCCGCCCACGAGGAGCTGACAGGGAAGTGGGGGCCTTAAGGAGGTCAGGCGAGTAACCACACTGTAGGCAGAGTACAGTGCCCAGCGAACATTCGCGTTAGCCCGGCGAGTAAGACCACGTGCTTTGTAGTCTGACCTGGCTTCCAGTCTTGATCCCAGTCCTACCCAGCTCTGTGATTTGGGGCAAGTTACTTAACCTCTCTGAGCCTTGGATTTCTCAACTGTAAGTAAGAGACCATAACTATTGATAAGGTTGTTGTAAAGATCAGACAAGATATAGTGTGTGTAGAGCACTTAACTGGCGTCTGAGATGCAACCTACTCCTCTCAAATGGTTACTGTGATTTCCATAGCTTTTGCTATGGTAAATAAATTGTCCAGCTTCACAACTGACCTGTGAAGTAACACTTTCGATTAAGTCAGGACTCGAGATTAAAAACTTTCCCCACAGTCATTTCTGTATTCAACTGTTCAGTACCAGCCATATGCCAAACACTAGTGTTGTCACTGAGTATAACTTGGTGAAGAGGACGAGCATCCACCTCCGTGGCCAGTAAAATGCGTAAGTCAGCCTCCAGTCTGTGTGTTTTGACTCCAGGTTTAAAGCTTCCCCACCAATTCAAACTGAGAATATTTAAGATGGAACCTGGTGGGGATGGGAGAGAGGGAGAATGGAGTCATGGAAGGTGCAATAGAGGAGGTAACTCGTGAGCCCAGTGGTTCAGTTCTGGTGGGGGGAGACTATTTTGAGTGACAGAAAAAGTGACTTGTGGGAACTTCTTGAACAAATTAATGGAGTTGTGAAATCCCTGGGAAAGAGGTAAGAGCACAGGGTACAGTTGGAAATAAAGCTGGGAAAAGATAAATTGAGGCTACATCATGAAGAACTGTTTAAAAACTTAACGGTTTTTACTGTAGAATATTTACCTTTAAAAAAAAGTTAAAAAAGAAAATAAAAGGACCCATAACACCACACCTATGAATTACTGCTTCTAACATGTATTATCCATCCAGTTCTTAATACACACACACACGGGCTTTCAACTGTGCATTTGATAATAATGGTCCAGTGAACACTTTCCATATTCAGAGCTTTTCAAGCAGTTCCTCAGATGGATTATACATATCCCGAAATGTTTGATCCCCTTAGCTTAGCAGGACTGCCAGACACATTTGTAAATGGCTCGTGCATGCTCCCGAGTAGATTGCTTCTGGCTATGCATCTTGTCAATTTATCCCTGTGTTCCATAGAAATATTAACATTTTTAATACAATGCTATGATACGAAATGTTTGAGAAGTACTGCATGAAAATATGTTTTATAGCCTTTTTCCCCCTAAAAAATTTATTTGAACTTATGGAATATTTTGTACCTACTCAAAAGTAGAATCAGCAGCTTTTGCAATTATCAACATGGCCAGGCTTCCAGTTATCCCTCCTGCCTCTCCAACCTTACCGATAGTTTATTTTAAAGAATATTATTCTGTCAGTTCTTGGTGTTTTACATGAAGAGATTATATGCTGTCAAACCTGAGAATTGTCTTTTAGAAAGATAAGTGCAACAGTGTGAGGGGTAAGTTGGAGACCCAAGAGAATGAAGACAGGCAAACCCATTTCGTGGTTGCCCAATCAAGAAATAATGGGAGCCTGAAACCTGGGGAGAGGAAAATGGGAGAGGAAAAGCAGGGACCCAAAGGTTCTAGTAGGAGACATTACTGACATAGACACCAATAGCTGAGTTATGGCTAACAGCTGATGGGATAGGGGTAAGGGTGAACAAGAAAGGGTCAAGTCGGTTTTCTGACTGACACTCAAGGTGTCTGAGAAAATAAATTCAAAGAATTAGCAAGCCCCGGAGAAGTTTGGGGTCAGGGAAATAGCTTGATTTTAGACACAGTGAATTTGAAGAACTGATGCCTGGGCATCCATACCACAATAAAGAGTTGGCAGTTTGGGACTGAAACTCAAAATAGAAGTCAAAACTAATGACTGCAGAAAGCAAAGCAAAATCTCTTCTAAAAAACAAACAAACCCAAAATTAATGGGATGAGAAAAGGGGTTAGGCAAGGTATAGTCTTACAAGGGCTGGCTCAGGGTGAAGAAATCTTGGACTAAGTAATTCTCATGATTTTCTGTTAGTTTGATAGAAGAAGTGGCAGGGGAGCTTATTAATATGCTAATATTTGACCCCACAAAAGGTGCAGACTTGGGGATGAGAAAGGGAGCTGGAAAATGTCACTGTCGTTCTAATACGGTATTTTGTAGATGACACTTTGAAAAACATTGGCTGATATTAATGTGAAAAAGAGGAAGAGGATTGTTTTTAAATAATTTGATGACTTGAGAATTTTTACTTTGTAGAGCTGAAAGTATTTTGAGTGTGTGCCAATTTGGACTTGAAATAGAAGCACAAAACTATCGTTGGGGTGAGGCATCTGTTGTCAAACTCCTTGGATTCACATTTCATCTCTACAACTTAGTAGTATGAATTGGGGCATGTTACTTGAAATCTCAGAACGAGGTGCTCTAAAGTCAGGATAATTTTAAAGTAAACTGCCTAACTTCTAAGTAAAGGCTGTTTTGAGATTAAATGAGAATTTATGTAAAGGGCAGTTAGTAGGGTGAGTGGCACATAATAAACACTCAATAAATTTTAACTATTGTTTTTATTCTTTCTACTTGGCATATGCATTTTCCAAGTCTTTTAGGAGTGAAATGGCTGTGATATGATTTGTGACTCCCATATGAAAAAATTCAGATTCTGATAATATAGTTTTAGTTGGAAAAACATCAAGTATTGTTTTTTGTACTTGTATGTAAACAACTGATTTGCGTCTGTTATAATTATGAGCTGCTAATAGCATTTTTCTTTCAGGTGTGTATTAAAAGAGTTAGAAACATTGGGGAAGGAATTATATGGGGCAAAACTGATTGCACAAAAATGCCAAGTTCGAAATTGTCCCCATTTCAAGGATGCAGTGAGTGGATCAGAATGTCTGCTTTCCATGGTTGAAGATGGAAATCCTCATCATTATTTTGTGGCAACACAGGTGATACTACTTTTTTTTTTTAAGGTATCATTGATATACACTCTTATGAAGGTGTCACATGAAAAACAATGGTTACTACATTTCACCCATATTAGCAAGTCCCCCCCATGCCCCATTGAAGTCATGGTGCATCAGTGTAATAAGATGCCACAGAGTCACTGCTTCTCTGTGCTACACTGTCTTCCTCATGATCCCCCCCACACCATGTGTACTAATCATAATATCCCTCAATCCCCTTCTCCCTCCCTCCCCACTCACCTTCCCTCACCCCTTTCCTTTGGTAACTGCTAGTCCCTTCTTGGAGACTGAATCTGCTGCTGTTTTGTTCCTTCAGTTTTGCTTCATCGTTATACTCTACAAATGAGGGAAATCGTTTGGTACTTGTCTTTCTCCGCCTGGCTTATTTCACTGAGCATAATACCCTCTAGCTCCATCCATGTTGTTGCAAGGTAGAATTTGTTTTCTTCTATCGCTGAATAATATTCCATTGTGAATATATACCACATCTTTATCCATTCATCTACTGATGGACACTTAGTTTGCTTCAATTTCTTGGCAATTGTAAACAGTGCTGTGATAAACATAGGGATGCATATGTCTTTTTGAATCTGTGATCCTGTTTTCTTAGGGTAAATTCCTAGGAGTGGAATTCCTGGGTCAAATGGTATTTCTGTTTTTAGTTTTTTGAGGAACCTCCATACTGCTTTCCGCAGTGGTTGAACTAATTTACATTTCCACCAGCAGTGTAGAAGGGTTCCCTTTTATCCACATCCTTGCTAGCATTTGTTGTTCTTAGTCTTTTCTATGCTGACCATCCTGTCTGTTGTGAGGTGATATCTCATTGTGGTTTTAATTTGCATTTCCCTGATAATTAGCAATATGGAGCATCTTTTCATGTGCCTGTTGGCCATCTGAATTCCTTCGTAGGAGAATTGTCTGTTCATATCCTCCACCCATTATTTAATTAGGGTATTTGCTTTTTGGATGTTGAGGCGTGTGAGTTCTTTATATATTTTGGATGTTAGCCCCTTGTCGGATATGTTGTTTACAAATATATCCTCCCTTACTGTAGAATGCCTTTTTGTTCTGATATGATATCCTTTGCTGTATAGAAGCTTTTTAGCTTGATGTAGTCCCATGTGTTCATTTTTGCTTTTGTTTTCCTCACCCAAGGAGATGCATTCAGGGAAAAGTTGCTCGTGTTTATATTCAAGAGATTTTTACCTATGTTTTCTTCTAAGAGTTTTATGGTTTAATGACTTATACTCAGGCCTTTGATCCATTTTGAGTTTACTTTTGTGTACGGGGCTAGGACAATAATCCAGTTTTATTCTCTTACAGGTAGCTGTCCAGTTTTGCCAACACCAGTTGGTGAACAGGCTGTCATTTCCCCATTGTATGTCCATAGATCCTTTATCGTATGTTAATTGACCATATATGTGTGTGTTTATATCTGGGCTCTCTATTCTGTTCCATTGATCTATAGGTCTGTTCTTGTACCATTACCAAATTGTTTTGATTATTGTGGCTTTGTAGTAGAGCTTGAAGTCGGGGAGCATAATCCCCCTCACTTTATTCTTCTCAGGATTTCTTTGACTATTCAGGGTCTTTTCTGGCTCCATAAGAATTTTAGAACTATTTGTTCTAGTTCGTTGAAGAATGCTGTTGGTATTTTGATAGGGATTGTATTGAATATGTAGATTGCTTTAGGCACGATGGAAATTTGACAATATTAATTCTTCCTTTCCATGAGGATGGGATGTATTTCCATTTATTGGTGTCTTCTTTAATATCTCTCTTGAATGTCTTGTAGTTTTCAGGGTATAGGTCTTTCACCTGCTTGGTTAGGTTTATTCCTAGGTATTTTATTCTTTTTGATGCAATTGTGAATGGAATTGTTTTCCTGATTTTTTCCTAGTTCATTGTTAGTTTATAGGAGTGCAACAGATTTCTGTGTATTAATTTTCTATCCTGCAGCTTTGCTGACTTCAGATAATAGTTCTAGTAGTTTTGGAGTGGATTATTTAGGGATTTTTATGTACAATATCATGTCATCTGCAAACAGGGATAGTTTAACTTCTTCCTTGCCAGTCTGGATGCCTTTTATTTCTTTGTGTTGTCTGATTGCAGTGGCGAGGACCTCCAGAACTATGTTGAATAAAAGTGGGGAGAGTGGGCATCTTTGTCTCGTTCCCGATCTTAGGGGAAAAGCTTTCAGCATCTCGCTGTTATGTATGATGTTGGCTGTGGGTTTGTCATATATGGCCTTTATTATGTTGAGGTACTTGCCCTCTATACCCATTTTGTTGAGAGTTTTTATCATGAATGGATGTTGAATTTTATTGAATGCTTTCCAGCATCTATGGAGGTGATCATGTGGTTTTGTCCTTTTTGTTGATGTGGTATATGATGTTGACAGATTTTCAAATATTGTACCATCCTTGCATCCCTGGAATAAATCCTACTTGATCATGATGGATGATCTTTTTGATGTGTTTTTTCATTCGATTTGCTAACATTTCATTGAGTATTTTTGCAGGTAATACTACTTTTAAAGCTAGAGTCTACTTTAATCATTTCTATTTATACTTCATATGGTGCCATGTACAGTCAAGAAAAAATTAGGTGGAAGTGGTTTGTTAAAGTGTTTCAACTTTGTAAAATATAGGTGTCTTGCCAGTGGGTTTCAGCCCAGAGCAAGTTCACTATGGATTCAGTGAGGCCAAAGAATGACAATGGAATGTTCTTGGAGTGTAAGGGTTTATACCCAACTTTATTCTCACAGTGGCAGATCAGTCACTAGAATCCCATCCACTCAGAGCAACTCTGCATGCAGCAAGCTGGTCTCTGTCTCTGCGTCTCTCTGCCCCCCACAGGCATCTCAGCCCTTGGTGCATCCACTACTCCAGTCTCTGCTCTCCTGCAGCCCTACCACCATGTTGCCCAGACTGCTGGGCAGAGCTCCTTATGTAGAGTCAATAGCAATGTATTGCCCGCAACATGTGTAGTGAGCTAGCTGAGCAGGGCCAGGTGAGATCCTAGCCATAGGAACTTTCACTTTATCCACAATAGGCTTTTGAGTTAATTGCAATCAATAAAAGCAGTTTTATTAGAGAATTTGAGGGCAGAACCTTAAGCATGTTGATTTCCTTCTTAAGTACTGAAGTTCCCTTTTTAAAAGTAAATTATTGACGGAGACATATATTTTAGAGTTCTTGAAGGGAAGATACGTATAGCAAAGACTTACGTTTTATGTTCATAAATGTTTGTCATATTCCTCTGTTTCGTACTGTTTCTCAATAAGTCATGTTTTATGTTATTTGAGACTGTACCACTAATATGGAACAGCTTTTAAAGACTGGGAGGCAAGAAAAGGGAGCCTGTGAGTTGATAGTAAGAAGTTCACGTACATACTAATTTCCTTAAGCATGCTTTTAGAATTATAAATAACACAGTTAGAGGCAGTGCTGAATCTAGAATCTGAGCCATCTTATTCCTACTTTATTTCTATTATTTCAGCCTCTGTGAGCTTTCTTGACCCCTTCTGAAGCATGTCTTTGATAGAAACAAGGAGCATCACCTAATGTATTTTACCTTTGTATTCCTTTGTAATTCTTGGTCCTAGAATATTGATAAATCCAGTTCACATTGTTGCCACTTAACCATTTCAGCTCAGTTTTTATGTTTCTCTTCCTTTATCATAAAATGTACTCCCATTAGCTACACATACTGATTTGAAAAGTACATCCTATGATCTTTTATTTTTAATATAGCCCTCTTTAAGTTCGTAGAAGTCTCTTTAAGGCATCTTGTTCAGTTGACATATTTGAACTAAACAATGTTTTTCTTCTTAATAGGATCAGAATTTGTCTATGAAAGTAAAGAAAAAACCTGGAATTCCTCTGATGTTTATTATTCAGAACACTATGGTCTTGGACAGACCTTCTCCCAAAACAATTGCTTTTGTTAAAGCAGTAGAGTCAGGTCAGCTTGTCTCAGTGCATGAGAAACAAAGTATCAAGCAACTCAAAGAAGAGCAGGGTTTAGTGAAAAACCCTGAACAGGGAAGAAGAAAAAAGCGCAAGAAAATAAGTGGCCCCAATCCTCTTAGCTGTTTGAAGAAAAAGAAAAAAGCACAGGACACAAAATCTGCCTCTGAAAAGAAAAAAAAGAGAAAAAGAATCCGGAACAGATCTACTCCAAAAGTACTTTCTGAAAAGCAGAAAGCAGAAGGATAATCCTTAGACATCTTAAAAGATATTAAACTTTGAAAAGTAAATTTCTCTTTAAAACTGTGGAAGTACTCTGTTATGAAAGGCTATTATTTGGTAAATGAATATTGACCCATAAGACTCAGCCTAAAATATTGTTAAAAAAAAACAGGAGTGGATGAATTTAGGTGTGATCCTAGTTACTTCTCTTACTCAGTGATTGAAGGTGGTTTTTCAGTGTAAAACTGTTGTCTCTTTTTGTGTCAATACCCTTCTGCCAAACATTATATGCAGTGAGTTTTAAAAAATCAAATAATACTAAAAGGCTTGTGACAAAAAAGAGTCCCTCTTTCACATTCGCAGAGGAAACTTTCCACTCATGTAATGGTTGTAGAATTCACCTTCATTATTTCCAAATAATGTGAATATGCTACTACTTTTTGATTCATCCATTATTCATTGACTTAGTACTACAAAGAATGGATATTTTGCTTATATATATTACCCTCCAATTTTTCTAATATATTAATATTTCAATCTTTATATATTCCAAATTCAGTGTCTTCATTATTATAACTATAAACTGTTCACCATTGAACCAAGTAGCATGCTATGATTGAATTTATTTCTTACAATACTTTTTGTTGTTCTGGAAGTTAATGACCTCATTTTCTTTTAGCATCTGACTTGGTCTTGCCACATTCTTCAGTAAGTGCAAAGGACCTCATAATATAATTTTTCATATGATAATATCAGTTAATTTCTTACCCCTGGGGATACTTCACGTGGAGCCCTCCATCCTCCAGTGTGGAAAGGTTATCTGCCAAACATTTTACTCAGCTATTATCCAGGCAGCATTTATTATCCTTTTCCAGAGATGTACTTTGTCACTTCTGTTTCCTAGGTTCTTCATTTTCTACATTCTTAGTTGTACCCTTTCTTGGTTTTCTCTTGCAGTAGAGGATAGCATAGGTAGGAAGTATATTTTCTGAGGCCAAACCTTAACTGATAATCTAGAAAGATAATGAATTCTTGGTTGAAAATCATTTCATTCTTGTTTATAAGGACCTAGGAGGAAGAATCCCTTTATTTTCTTGAGTTCCTTTTGTCCAACAGGGAAGGTGATTTTCTTTTATATGTAACCATTAACTTTAGTAGCAAAAATTCCAAAATAATATCTTTTTAATCTTGGCTGTATTATTTTTAAAGTGCCTAAACGGTCAATTCACTTAGGAAGTGAATAATCAGGCTTGTTTTTTTTTAGCCCTTTCCACAGTTGTTTTAACTATCAGACCAAAATTATAATGTTTTTGACTAATATTGGAGTACAGAGTTCTTGAAAAAATGGAATCATTAGCTCGTCACTTAGAGCTGCCTGTGACACCTTAGGATCTTACATCTTTGTACTACAATTCTTTTTTGAAAAGTACCCTTATGCTCCCAACCCCAAAATCCCTAGCACTATGCTTTATTTTCTCCATACAATTTACGGAAGTCAGCAGAAGGCCATGGGGGTATGCACATGAGATCCTAATCCATTTTGTGGTTCAGAAGAAAAAAAAGTTGAGAACCTCTGCTTTAGAGGATAGCTACTAGCTTTGTTGGGGATAAAAGAATACGTGTGCTTTCGAACTCTTGAAGTTTGCCAGTCTTAGTCTGAAAACTGTTTCTGAAAACCACTATCTTCTATGAACACTTCAAAATAAAATGCAGTTGAGTTTGGGCAGGATTTAGTATTCCCTAAATTTTTGAAGCCCTACAGCCACTTTTCATCCCCATAAGTATGTAAATTAAAATGAAGTCATAAAACAACTGGGTCAGAAGTAAAAAGATTGAGTGTCATCTATGCATAGAGTTAAGCAATGTTACTTTATGTCTGCATCTAGGTAAGGCAAGATAGCTGTTTGACACATTTGATAGGTTTTCATGGTTGGGTAGAGAGCTTGTATTTAAAATGTTTTAAAAATACATAGTTAATTTGTACCAAAGTTTTTCCTAAAAATCCTTAGATGGAAATGAAAAAAATAGGGCAACTTGGTATAACTATATAATATTTTGAGATCCAGAATTAATTGGGAATAAAGGCAAAAGACAGGTGTCTGGACTGAGTTTAGAAACTGATTTGTCATTTGATCCTAGATTGGTAGCCTGCATACATTTAATCGTACACCCTTGTCAGTAAAAAAAAATATGTGTACACATAACGTATATTTAAACTACAAAGATATACTACTCTACATAAAATATACATAGAAAAATTAACAATATAAAGGATGGTACAATAAACTATTGAAAAATCTTTGCTGTTAGGTGGCTCTATAGCTAATATTTCAAGACAAGGTTTATACTTAATACTCATTATGAATCTACTTGAAGTAGTTCTTATAATTACATTTTTGGTCAGATCTGACTAGAAAAACATTGGTTTTCCTTTGTAATGTTTATGGCAAAGAATGTGTTAGAAGTAGGGTGTGTCAATATATATTTGATGAGACACATGAAAATAAGGTCAGGTCTACCACAAAGAGGCAGCTGCCTCTCATCCAGTTTCCAGACCTATATCAGTTCAGAGGCTCAGCCTTTTAATTTAGGGGTGGCTGAGTTCTCTTGAGGAAGGACCCTGAAGCACTGCTACAAGTTTCCCTGTGGCCATTTTCTCGAGTGAATACACATTGGGGAGAAGATATACCCAGACCTCTTGGGGATTGCTAAACACTGGCTCTGAATTGATGCTAATGGCTAGGGACCAAGAATGCTGCTGATTGAACATTCAAAGTGGGATGTCTTGGTCATGAGGTGGTAAAGTGATACATAGGCCAAGATTGAGTCACAGTGGGCTCAGTAGGTCTATGAGTCTGCTCTGCATTTTTCACCAGTTTCATAATGTGTAATTGTTAAAGACATACTAGGCAACTAGCTGTGTCCCCATATCAGCTCCCTCACTTAGGGACTATAGGTAATTAAGGTATGTAAGCTCAAGGGGAAGCTGTTCAAATTTCTACCAGGTTAATAAACCAGAACAGGACATTGTTGGTGGGATTGCAGAGATTACTACCATCATCACATACTTGAATGATGCAGAAGGGTTGATTCCTATTACATCCATTTAGCTCCTCTTGTCTGTGCAGAAGGCGAATGGATCTTGAAGTATGACTAAGATTAATGTTAATCAGAGGGTGACTCACTTGCAGCGCTCTTCCAGATGCAGTATCTCAGATGGAGAAAATCCACACTGCTCCTTGCACCGGATATGGAAAATGCTCCCTCCCACCACCCAAGTTTTAAAACCTATATGCTAGGAACCCCAAGAGCAGTTTGCTTTTCCTTGCAGACTAGTAGGTACACCTTTGCAGTCATGCTTCCTGCTAGGTCAGCTTACCTGCTCTCAGCCATAATGTGGTCTGCAGAGATCTTGATCATCACATTTTATACAACATGCTGGCCCACTACACTACACTGATGATATCTTGCAGACTGAGTCTGATGAGCACACCTCAGTGCACACCTATGACACTCATTAGGTTTTCTTATGATTAGTTGACTGGGGGGGAAAGACTCAAACCTGATTTATAGATGTTTTCATACCATATGCTGCCCACAACCAAAAGTGAATAGCTGCAACATTAAAGCCCATTCACCAGTGGCCCAGAAAGACAGCAATGGATGAAAGTTCTATCAGCAGAATTTCAAACAATACATCTGATTGTCTACTTTGGATTCAGAAATGGCCAAAATTATAGATCACTGATTTCTGAGTAGTTGCTAATGGCTTAACTGGATAGTTAAGGACTTGAAAAGAATCAAATTGGAAGATTAGTGGGAAGGATATCTGCTAAAGAAGTCTGTGGATCTTTCAGAATGACCACAGAGTGTGAAAATGTTTATGTCCCATTTGATTGTCCATCAATAGGCATTCACTATAGAGGAGGTTCTCAATACTCAGGTGGAGAAAATGGTACTTTCCATAGATGTCAGCCGTTTCCTTGCCAACTGAGTAGGTTATTCACTGGCCCCATGAACAAAGTGGTTATGGTAGCAGGAATGGTGACTGTATGGGCTTCAACACCATAGCTGAATTAGCTACCAGTACTGTCAAGTGCCTGACACACCAAACAGACCAGCCCAGGCCAGTCTTCTGGGATCTGTTTGGGTTAGCAGATGAGTGGAACCTCTTCTCTGAGCTGAGACATTAGCACCAGTGGATTAAAGCATTCCTCAGAGGTTTCAGTTCCACAGGGGGCCTCCAAGCTTCTAAGTTTTAATAATTCTAGCCTTTCCCATTTCTCCCCTTTCCCTAAAGGCAGAAGCTGCTTCCTGCCATTGCTACCTCCAGAATTCTTAACAGTTCTCATTTCACCTATTTAATTACATTGTTAACTACTTGATTAGTACTTGTTTTTATTAAATTCTCTCTGTTTACATAACTGGTGTGGCTTTTCTTCCTGCCTAGATCCTGATCTAATATAAAGGTTCTAATTAACCAGGCCAGATTTGTTTGTGTCCAATGTGGAGCTAGGGGAAGGGGCTAGCTTACTCAAATTATATAGACTGAGATTGAATAAAGGATAGTCCACCAAAGAAAAATCATGGGTACTATTTCAAAGAAGGGTGAAGGATCAGAAACAAAATCACACCTAAACATTAAGATAATCTTCAAAGGTCATAAAACACTGTCTCACAACTTTCCTCTCCCCTCCAAAAACCTTTGTAATAAAATTATTGTAAAAGTGAAAAGACAAATGTAAATATGATGCCATTTTGAGACAGGCACCATGGGCTTAGACTGAGTTGGGTGAGGGCCTCTGGAAAAAACAAAGCAAGATAATCCATTGTGAGATTTGCTTTGGTCTGCTGGGGGGCCCAGCTTATTTTTCTGACTTTACCCAGGTGCTGCTTTTCTTCCTTCAGCTCTAATCAAGTGATTTGCAACCGGGGAAATTTAAAAAGCAAGCATAAAAAGACATAGTAAAAACAGGAAGTATTCCATGTTGAAAATAAGATTGCATTTTAAAACTCAATTAGTTAAAAAGTAAATTTCTTAACGTACTCTTTAACAAACAGACAATAACTCAGCCCATCTTGGGAGCAAAGCAGGCAGTCTTGAGTGATATGCTCCCAGACCAGGAAGCTGCTATCAGAGCAGTAAATTTCTTGTAAATAACCAGGAAGACTAATAAGAAAATGTCTCTTCTCTTCAAAGATAAACATTTTGGGACCATGTGGATAAAACAAGAGTTCCTGTGGCCAGGATTCTCACCTGGCTCTGGTTGGCTAGCTCATTGCACACATGTGGGCAATATGTTGCTATTGACTCTGTATAAGAAATTCCATCCAGTGCTCAGGGCAACACGGTGGCATGGCTGCAAGGCTGCAGGAAAGCAGAGTAGAACAGAGGCTGGAGTGGTGGCAGCGCCAAGGACAGAGGCCCAGAGGATGACTGTGTGGGATGACTATGTAGGCAAAGAGGCCCAGAGGCAGAGACTGGCTTGCTGCATGCAGACTCGCCCTGAGTGAACGGGATTTTAGTGACTGACCTGCCACCATGGAAATAAAGTTGGGTATAACCTTTTCACCCCAAGAACATTTTACTGTCATTTTCTTTGGTCACATTGAATCCATAGTGAACTTGACAGGGCTGAAACCCACTGGCAGACAGACCACTTAGCAGGTGTACACCCCTAGCCCTTTGTCTCTCAACCACCTATAAAACTCCTAGGCAATTCACCACCTGGGGCTCTCTTGTCCCCTCCTGGCATGAACCAGGAGCTTTGCCCTCTTGCTTTATCTCTAAATAAAAGCCTCTCACGTGCTCTCCTACCTTGAGTGTTTGCAAAGTTCATTCTTTGACTCCCGGAACAAGAACCCTGGCATCACTTTCACCCCCACTTGAATTTTATAATTAAACAGAAAATAGCAACTATTGTCAAGGATGTGGAGAAATTAGGACCTGCATACATTGCTTGTGGGAATGTAAAATGGTGCTGCTACTTTGAGAAACAGTCTGACAGTTCTTGGATTAACCTTGAAAACATACAGAGTGAAAGAAACCAGTCACAAAGGATTATATGGTGTATGATTCCATGTATATGAAATGTCCAAAACAGGTAAATCCATATAGCCAGAAAGTAGATTAGTGGAAATCTGTGGTGGAAGAGATGGGGGCAAGCAGGGAGTAAGGAGTTTAGTGTTTCTTTTTGGGATAATCCAAAAATTCAAAAGTTGATTGTGGTGATGGAAGCAATGTGAATATATTAAACCATTGAATTTGTACACTTTAAATTGTGCTATGTGAATTGTTTCTCAATAAAGCTGTATTGAAAAGTGTTGTACACACTGTAGGGGTATAATACATACTTATTTGTGTACTAGTTTTGTAACCAAGTGAGTGGATTGAACAAAATATACTTCTGCGCTTTAGATGTTTTTAATAGAAACCAAAGAAATAAAGAAAATGTATGAATTGTTTCTAGTTTCTTTAAAGGAAAAAAATTACTGACAAGCTATTTGGGTGCTAATGTTTCATTTCTTTTTCTCCTGTGCATTAGTCCCAAGTGGATCTCTGCCAGCTTGCTAATGCTCACTGTCTATTCTGTGATGCAGTCAGAAAGATGCCATCTGTTCCCTTTAGTTGCCAAAATGTTACAAATTATCTAAGCCTTTCCACAGGTAGTAAATGCCAAAAAGGTCAATCTTCTAAATGTTCATCACCTTGCACAACTATTTTACAATGATGTTTTGTTCAACTGAATAAGAAAATGATAATCCTATGTAATAAAATACAGTGATTTCTGCAAATGAATTAGTGAATATCAATCTTTTATGTGGTGAGCATACGACCATGGTGCTATTTAACTACATGATGTGGTAACATTCATACTGGCACTGCTAGAGTTTTCCACACTCAGAGCAAAGCCATGAAAATAAAATGTCAGGGAGAGGCATGGAAATTTAGAAGACCCACGTTTGTTGCTAGCATGTACTGCCCACATGTTATGGCCCCTTAGAATGATGATAAGCCTAGACAGTAAGGTAGGTAGCAGCCCTAATCCTGACAGCTTCTGGGTTTTAATGTCTTACCATTATTCCTTGAAACAATACCTATAAGCACTTAGACCTGTCATTAGGCTTTCCTTTGGTTAGGGTTCAAAGACCTTATTTTATTTCACCCTTGTTTCCTGGGAGTGTTTGATGTCATTTTTGGCATCTAGGTGCTTAATAAATGTTGAATGAATGAATTGAATTGGGTGAAATGAATTCTACTATTATCACCTGTATCACAGGGTCTCCAGCATTCCAAACTAATCGGTATCAAAGTTTTTAAATGTATGACAAAATAGGGGTCATCTAACTTTGCTCACCAATACAGCACATGCACTTCTCAAAGCTTTATTTGTTGAGCACTTTGGTATTCAGAATTAATCAGCAGTTAGAAAAAAGAATCTTGCTTTTTGATGAAAAGGAAGAAATATTTAGAAAAATGTTCGTTGGCAAAAATATCATGTATCCTAACTGAAATACTAGCTTTATCTGTCTCCAAACATTATTTACTACTTTTCTCACTATTCTCTTTATAAATTATTCTGATTGGGGATAATCTAATGGGTGGGGGGGCATTGAGAGAGACACTATATGCATGTGTGTACAATCTGTTGCACATAAAATACATTATTTTATAGAACAAGTGTGGTTATAAGCAAGGCTGTCTTCTGGGCCCCTCATCAACTCTGAAGCTGTGTTTCCCAGAGGTCATTGCTAATTCACAGGGGGGCAGAAAAACACTGTGTCTTTCCTTGCTATTTCTGTCAGCCAAAAAAAGCTGATTATAAGAGAGCCATCATCTGACCAGTTTCAAAGGTGCTGTTTGAGTCAGTGTTCTTCCAGCTGTGTCATCATCTTTTGCACTGATATATACACTCTGTCCTAACCTCGTGGAAAAACACCACCCCCCCATCCCCCCTTATTTCTCACTGCAATGATAAAGTATATTAGCCTTTGTGGATGTAATGCCCTGTGACCGTGTATCTGGTCTCTAACATATTCTGGCTAAACACACTCTGGACCTTCTGAAATTTTTTTGGTGGCTTTGTTGACGTAGCAAAAAGGGGAGAAAAAAGTGACTCTGCTGAGAAAAGCTGAGAAAGGAGAAAGGCAGAAAGAGGTAGACATACCATCACAGGAGAGGCAGAGTGCTGTGGGACAGTGGGTCTTAGCCCTTACTGTGCAGCAGAGTCATGGGGAATAGCAAAAAATGAATAGATAGCCAAACCCCACCCAAGAAATTTAGATTCCTCTAGTCCGGTATGGGATCCAGGCATTTGCATAAATTAAATGTTCCTCAGATATTTCTAAAGTGTGGCCAAGTTGGGAAACTGGTGTAGAAAAGAACATGGGTTTGGGAATCAGGTCCAAATAACCAACTGGGGCTTCTCTCAGCCTCAGGTTTTTTGTTTGTTTTTAAATAGGGTTAATACAGATTATCAATAAGATAGTGACTGACACTTAATATATATTCAATAAATAGTTCACAGCGTATAATGGGATACCATGCAGTCATTAAAGCTTGTATTTTGGGAGGCTACATAATGATCTAGGAATAGAAATGCTTGTTCTCTTACCCCCATTCTCTCTCCTCCCCAACATTGCCAACTTCTGCAGACACATACCTGGGCCCTATAATCATTCCTAAGAAAACTATTATGATCTGAGAAGCTTTCCTCATCCCTCGGCTGCAAATTTGTCTCTTTCAGAAAAATCAAATGAGAATTTCTAAAAGAGATTCCTGGGCTTCTGAGTGTTTTACAAGTTCCCCAAGTGATTCTCATATGAAGTCAGGGTTCAAAAGCACTTAATGGAACAGTAAATCTCAAACTTGGACATGCATAAGAATCATTTTGTTAAAGCTCAGATTCTGGGTCTTTCCTCAGAGAGTCTGATGCAGTAAGTCTGGGGTAGGGTTCAGGATTTGCACCTTTAGGCTGCTGTCCTGGCCTATGACCAACATCAGCATCACCTGGGAGCTTGTTAGAAATGCAAATCGGGAGCCCTACTTCCGAGCTACTGGCCAGAATCTCTGGGGGTCAGTCCAGGAACCTCTGCTTTAACAAGTTCTCCAGCTGATTCTTATGCCTGGAGAAACCTAGAAGCCACACATCTAGATAAAACACATCTAGGTAAAACATAAACAAGACCAAAGGCAGTGCCAGGAATGGGGGAACATCACCAGGATTTCAAATGTCTGATCCTGGAACCAGAGTCTGAAGCCAGTGCCAGAGAAACTTCAAGGAAGTAAGTACAAGGGAGAAATGAGTCCTCCAAGGAAACTCAGGTGCTGTTACCAAAACCAGGGGAACGACTCGGGTAAAGACAGAGCTGTCCGCTCCAGATAGAAAGGGATATGAAGTTATGATGTTGTTTTTGAGGATGAAATCAAATGTGCCTATTCAGTGTCTGGCACATAATAGGTATTCAGTGAATTGTAGGAACTACTTTTATAGAGCAGCACATTGTGGGCACTCAGTATAATTAGATTGGGAAATATAACCTTTCTGTTTCTGGGGTTAAACAATGATTAAAGAAGATAACCTAGTTGATATAAACTTCAACATTTCATGAAGCAGACAGACTCCTTCCAGAGAACTGCAAAATGGAGTAAAAGGCAGAAGCGTTTTCTAAGGGTAAAGAATAAACAAGGAAGGGGAAAAGGGCAAATATCTGACTGGCTGGGGCCATATAATGACCCTTGTTTGGGGTGAGAAGGAACAAGGACACCAGTCTAGAGCTCAGAGTTGGCTGAGTGTTTGGCTGACTGGATATACTGTGTTTTTGATCATGTGGCGCATTCACAGGAGCACGAACATTATCTATGTTTCGGTTTGTTGATGTGACACCCCAGGCATCAGAGGCTCCATCTTGGACCTGGAAACTTATTTCAACACTGGGTTTTATATTTAGGCCTATGATCCATCTCAAATTAGTTTTTGTGTGTGGAATGAGTTAGGGGTCAAATGTCATTTTTCTCTCTATATAGGTATATCCAGTTCTTACAGCAGCCTTTTTAAAGAAGACTTTTCTTTGCTCAAATCAGCTTTGCTCCTATTTGCCCATTTTGATTGCATGCTCCTGGAGGGTTTGGACCTTATATTCTTTTGTTTGTGAATTAATTAGGATTTTGTTTGGCTCTGAATGGTAGGGAGACAAAATGGCAGTAGCTTGACCAAGTGTATCAATATGGTACTTCTAAATAACAAACCATGCCAAAATTCACTGGCTTAAATCAATAATTTTTGCCTTGTTGGCTGTGGTTTTGCCAATCTAGGCTGAGCTCCACCGCATACTTCCTGGGTTGTGGCAGCTCAGGTAACTGCTTCTCACTGAAGGGCTGTGGTTTGATTAGGATAACCTCCTTCCTCCTTGGACTGGGGTGTGGGGGAGAGGCTAGCTAAGGCTATCCTTCTGGTACAGGAAGAGGCATAAAAAGGCACACAGAAATGCTGGAGACCTCATAAGGCCCAGGCTCAGAACAAGCACACTGTTATTTCTATTTATTAAGAAGGCACATTGGCCGAGCCCAAAGTCAGAAGGTGGGGAACACACTCTGCCCACCATGAGGTCATGGAAAGGATGTGGATATAGGGACAAGTGAAGAATTAGGGCAATGATCTAATCTACCACAACAAGATAGAAATTCATTTCTCTCATAAAAATCCAGAGGTAGGCAGTGTAGGGCTGGTGTGGCACACAAAATTCCCAGGAACTCAGACCACTTCTATCTTCTTGCTCCTCTGTGCGTAGCCTCATGTCTAAGTTAACGCATGGGTTAAGGTGGCTTCTTCAGTGCTAGCCAACAGGTAGGAGGCAGGGATAAGATAGAAGGGGAACACTGGGCACATGCCAGCTATCACGGGAGATTCCCAGAAGTTGCCATGTGATAATTCCAGAACATCTGGCCATAGTTGGCTACAAGGAAGATGGAAAACAGAACCTAATTCCTGTTAGCCACATACCCAGGAAACTCAGGCACTGAGAAAGAAGAATGGACATTGGGAACAAGACAAGTAATGATTTGTACCAATAGCCTTGTACAAAGTGTGGGTTCCGTAAGTATTTGTTGCTTTTATTTAAAAATCTTTACATGCCATAAAACAGTGGTTGTTAATTTTCCTATGGGAGAAGAGAACAGTCATTCTCAATAATAATCAGAAAGCAACATTTTTAATTTAGTGATTCAAATTTGTTTAGCATTTTTAAGTGCTTTGTTCAGATCCCACAGCTAAAATTGAAAAGCACTTTTTGTATAAATGACACTGTTCTCTCTGGATCACTGTACTTTGTTCATTAGCTTTAATAGTATTTGAATCAAAGGATTAAAATGAAAAAAATTCAAAACCACAATGAGATACAAGTACACACATATTAAAATGGTTAAATTAAAAAAACCAAATGGTGGCAAGGACATAGAGCAGTTGGAACGCTCAGACATTGCTGGTGAGAATGCAAAATGGCACAGCTACTTTGGAAAATAGGTTGGCAGGTGCTTGACTGCTTGACCATTCACTTATCCTAAGACCCAGTAATCCCAACTCCTAGAGAAACACAGACATATGTCAACCCAAAACCTTACAAGCAAATGTTTATAGCAGCTTTATTCTTAGCACTAGAAACTGGAAACACCTGAAATGTCCATCTGCAGGTGAATGAAGAACAAGTTGTTACTTTCAATTTGATGGAAACCTATTCACAACAAAAAGAATTACTGATGCACGTGGCAACAGGGATAAATCTCAATCATTATGCTAGATGAAAGAAGTTGAATCAAAAGTCTAAAAACTGTAATTTCACTTATACAACATTTGGGAAAAAGCAAAACTATAGGGACAGAAACAGATTAGTGGTTGGAAGGGGCTGGAAGTGAGGAAAGGAAATTGAGGATAAAGGGGCATAGGAGCTGTCTTGCCAGTGGGTTTCAGCCCCGGGCAAGTTTGCTATGGATTCAATGTGACCAAAGAAATTGACAGCAAAACATTCTTTGGGTGAAAGGGTTATTCCCAACTTTATTTCCAGGTGGCAGGCAGGTCAGTCACTAGAATCCCATCCACTCAGAGCGAGTCTGCATGCAGCAAGCTGGTCTCTGCGTCTGGGCCCCTCTGTCTGCACAGACGTCCTGCACAGCTGTCCTCCAGGCCTCTCTGCACAATCATCCTGCACAGCCATCCTCTGGGCCTCTGTCCTTGGCACTGCCACCACTCTAGCCTCTGCTCTGCTTTCCTGCAGTCTTGCAGCCCTGCCACCGTGTCATGCACAGAGCACTGGGCGAGCTCTTTTTATAGAGTCAACAGCCATGTATTGCCCACAGGTGTGCAGTGAGCCAGTCAACCACAGCCAGGTGAGATTCCCGGCCACAGTAACTCTCATTTTATCCACAACCTGCAATTGCTCAATGTGAAACATTACTTGGGAAAATGCCTCTCAGCTTTGTTTTACAGTGCCTTAAGCTGTAGTCTGCTGAATATAGAGGACTAAAAAGGATTGTTTTGTGACACAAAATGACATATCCTGGAGCCATGGAAATGATATGACAAAATTCTGTAAGAGTAATTGTTCTGGCAGAAGAGAAGATTAATAATAGTGCTCTCACACATTCTAGGTCAGCCCTTTGCTTTCATTACAATCTAGGCTGATTAAATACAATAACCAAAGATTTTGCTGAAGCAGGGCTAAGGAGACCATGGAATGAAGGAAAAGAGTCACCTGAGTACGGATAAGCAGTGTAAAGGTGGGCTGAAGGGATGGAGAGGGTCAAGGAAGGAAGTCTCAGGGAGGGACTTATCCTGCAAAGGCTTAGGTCTGGTACTAGAGGAAGACACACCTTGAATAAGGCAATGAAGTGTGACAAGTGGGCAGACAGTGTTAAGTTCCACCCCAGGGCGCTTTGGAAGTCACATAGTTTCATAGAAGAGCGAGTTCTAAAATGAAGGAAAGGCGGGAGAGAGTGTTTCACCCAGCTGGAGTGGTTGAGCAAGGCACTGAAGTGTGGAAGGCTCCAGGGTGGACAGTAGTGTGGGGCTGGGGTTTGGAGAATGAATGGAATGTTTCTCCAAATGAGGCTGGCACATTTGAGGAAGCAGGAGTCTGCTTTGTGGGCTCTTGTAGATTTTCATGTCCACTTGACTCTGTAGGTAATGAGAGCCATTATGGAAAGTAATATGATATACGAATTTTGAATAAATCACTGGTAACTCTGAGGACTGTGGGAAGGCACATAGGGTAAGAGGTAGGGGGTGGATGATGGAAGCCAGTAGCCCATTTAGGAGACAGTTGCAATTGTCCAGATGAGAGATGATGGTAGCCTGAAATGAGAGGCAGGAGCTATGGGGATGGGGTGGGACAATTTTGAGAGATGTAGTTCCTTCCTCAGGATAAGGTTCTGTAGAACATGTACAATCTTGAATGAGGTTCAGCTTTTTAAAACATGACTTGAAAGCTGTATTATCAGCTGGCTCTAGTTTACTTCTGTAACTTTATTACCACTGTCTCTTTGTTTCTTGCATCCTGCCCTCACATCATTTTATCGGTTTTATTCTCAGGCAGTCTCTAGACATGGCCAGAAAAATGGTCCCACATTTTTAGGCTTATGGAGAAAAGATCTGGAATCAGAAATGTTGGCCTGTCTTTTGTCAGATGCCACTTCTGGGGCTGGGCTCACAGATGGGGTGCGTGAATGTGGAGAAAAGATAGATGCTATTGAAAGGGTAAAAGAGAGTAAGTAGGAAAACACTAGAAAATTGAAAAAAGGTATCCATTATGTAGTCCAGATTTCCACAAGAGGTGGAGTTTTGGATTAGTATAAAATATAACATCATGTTACTTCAGTGAAAGAGGGTATCCATTAAATGTCCCAAATTTCCACAACAGGAGGAGTTTTTGGATTGGTATAAAATATAATCTCATGTTTCTTCAGTGAACCAAATGACCAAGCTAGCTGTCTTGGAATCCCAGGCTGCTGTTTCATTTGGTGCCACCTGATGCCATATGTCTGCTCTGTCTTAATATTTCTTAGGAAAATGATTTATCAACTAAACAGGTACACTTTTGTCTGGGACAGATGCCAACTAGACCAACACTCTGTTGAGAAGTGTTAACCAGAATGGTCCCAAGAAAACTGAAATACATGGTCACCCTAATTTTGGATGCCTTCCAGGAGTCTCCTGGTGACCTGCCTGCTTCCTTTGGCCTGATTCTGAAACATGGAACTAGGGTCAAGGGGATCCATCCTCTGCCTCCTTGCTACCTGAGATGGGGTGGTTCCAATTCCTGGCCTTCTCCTACATTTCCTTCCCCTACATCCTTCCGTCACCACCCAGAAGATAGGAACATTAGCCTGACCCCTTTCACAGGTAGGCCGAAGGCAGGATCCAATGACCATTTGTGTTATATCCAATTGTCATCACTGGCTTGTGTTTTACTGTATTTTGTCGATAATCAAGAAAAAAACAAATCACAAAGGGTGGCAAAAATGAATTATGTCCCTGGCTCTTAGAGTATTCTGTGTATAATTTCTTTACTTCCTGTAATATAATATTATCTGGGTCCTTTTCTCCCACCATGCTATGTGCACCTGTGGGCAAGGACCATGTCTTATTTACCTTGGTGTTTTCTTATCACAGTTCTTGGGCTTTGTCAAACATTTCTTCAATTAAACTGAAGTGTAAGAGCTCATTAATGATTGTGCTATTAACTTCAACAGAGTTAAACTGAGGAGTTATTTCCGTGGAGAATGTTTCATATTTATTTGTATCATTAACATAGATTTAGTAGTGGACCATAATGCATGATTGGATCATGACATATTTTTCCCTGCTGCACTTTTAGGGAGTTATTGTAAAATAAACATTGTCACATCAATCCTGACAAGGGCATGGGATTTATTTTCAGTGATATTTAGCTTCTGAGGGGCAAGACAAGTCAAATGAACTAAGCTTTAATTTATCAGTTGGCCTCACAGCTAAAACTGTTAATAACATTTTTCACAATGTTAGGCACTGGTGGTGTGCTGGTATTAGCAGCCAGCTATCATGAAGGAAACAATCAAAAGCCCTGATTTGTAGGGCTTGCCAATTTCTGTGGTATAAATATTCCTGCCGTGGCTGATTCCACACTACCAATGTGATGTCACCAAGCAAGCTGGGAAGAGACAGGGCCTGGCATGAGCAGGCTCCAGCACACCACTGATCAGGCCACTGCCAAACTGACCTGGGCCTACAGTGATGTCTCCTTTTGGTGTACAGTCAGCCAACATATTTATTGAGTACCTCCTATATTGGTGCTTGGGATACATTAGAGAACAAAAAAGATTTTTATCCTTGGGGGTCTTATTCTATCTCCACCTGCCCAAAAGAATTTGAACAATAAACATATATATATATATATTTTTTTTTAGATAATTATTTTTTATTAAAGGGTAGTTGACACACAGTATTACATTACATTAGTTTCAGGTGTACAACACAGTGATTCAACATTTATGTACATGATAATTCTAGGTACCAGCTATCACCATACCAAGTTGTTACCATATTTTGACTATATTCCTTATGCTATACATTACATCCCAGTTACTTATTTATTTTACAATTGGAAGTGTGTACTTTTGTTGTTGTTGTTGTTGTTGTGAGGGCAGCTCTCATATTTATTGATCAAATGGTTGTTAACAACAATAAAATTCTGTATAGGGGACAATGCTCAATGCACAATCATTAATCCACCCCAAGCCTAATATTCATCAGTCTCCAATCTTCTGAAGCATAACGAACAAGTTCTTACATGGAGAACAAATTCTTACATAGTGAATAAGTTACATGGTGAGCAGTACAAGGGCAGTCATCACAGAAACTTTTGGTTTTGCTCATGCATTATGAACTATAAACAGTCAGTTCAAATATGAATACTCATTTGATTTTTATACTTGATTTATATGTGGATACTACATTTCTCTATTATTATTATTTTTAATAAAATGCTGAAGTGGTAGGTAGATACAAGATAAAGGTAGAAAACATACTTTAGTGTTGTAAGAGAGCAAATGTAGATGATCAGGTGTGTGCCTGTAGACTATGTGTTAATCCAAGCTAGACAAGGGCAATAAAACATCCACGTATGCAGAAGATTTCTCTCAGAACAGGGGGGGTGAGGTTCTAAGCCTCACCTCTGTTGATCCCCAATTTCTCACCTGATGGCCCCCCTGCGACTGTGCCTGTCTTAGGTTGTTCCTCCCTTGAGGAATCTTACCCGTCTCTGGCTAACCAGTCATCTTCCGGGGCCATACAGGGAAATGTAAAGTTGGTAAGTGAGAGAGAAGCCTTATTGTTTGAAAAAGTTAGCTTTTTACTTCTTTGCATATTTATGCCCTGTGGCTTCTATGCCCAGCATTTGTCTTGAGGTATCTTTACCACTTGGAAGAATTATGATACTCGGTAAATTTGATATGAGGCGTGAATTCTATTTAAGGGTTGTAATTAGGAAGAAAGAAAAAAAGCTATAGAAGTAGCACGTGGAAGAAAACATGGGAAGATTGATTATTTCTTTCACATATCTTCTTGTAGAGTAACTTCAGCATGTATAGGTTTTAAACTACTAATTAAATTGCACACACACATTAACATAATAGGAGTATAGTTACATAACCAAAGCATACCTGTAATTACCATCCATCTCCAGTGAAACCAAGAAAACCAGTTAGGCACCTTAGGCATTTGTGAAAACTTATCTATGATATGGTGGATATTGTCCAACTGAACTTGAACAGTCTGAGAGAAATCAGACAAATTAAAGCAACCCATTCCTGGGGACTGTTCACATCCCATATGTTCTTTTAACAGTAAATAGTCTGTAGTTGTAAGATTTTGGAGCGCTACAATTTGCACTTCTCCTAATTCTTGGTTGAGTTCCAAAAGTATAGATCCAGTCAAATTTGTTGTTTTACTGTATGCACAGGCCAGCTTAGATATCTCCTTCCTCATTCCCATGGCAAGTCCAGGAACTGGTGGGATGAGTGCATCTACAGCTGTAGCAGTGCATGGATCTTTGTTGGGGTTTTTTGATGATCATCTTCTGGTATGAGTCTTCCCGAGAGTGCTGATGTTGGAAGTTCTTTTTCATATTGTATCTTAGTTCATTTTCGGGGTAGCCCAATTAGGCTTTGATCCTCTGTATAAACACAAACAGACCCTTTGCCTACACTTTTATATGCCCTTTATACCCTTGTGTAGAACTCATTGGAGGTCTCCACACAGGAACTGCCTTTTTTTTTTTTGGTGTCATTAATCTACACTTACATGATGAATATTATGTTTACTAGGCTCTCCCCTACACCAGATCCCCCCTATAAACCCCTTTACAGTCACTGTCTATCAGCATAGCAAATGTTGCAGAATCATTACTTGCCTTCTCTGTGTTGTACAGCCTTCCCCTTTCTCCCACCCCCCCATGCATGCTAATCTTAATACCCCCCTACTTCTCCCCCCCTTATCCCTCCCTACCCACCCATCCTCCCCAGTCCCTTTCCCTTTGGTACCTGTTAGTCCATTCTTGAGTTCTGGGATTCTGCTGCTGTTTTGTTCCTTCAGTTTTTCCTTTGTTCTTATATTCCAGAGATGAGTGAAATCATTTGGTATTTCTCTTTCTCTGCTTGGCTTGTTTCACTGAGCATAATACCCTCCAGCTCCATCCATGTTGCTGCAAATGGTAGGATTTGCCCTTTTCTTATGGCTGAGTAGTATTCCATTGTGTATATGTACCACATCTTCTTTATCAATTCTTCTATCAATGGACATTTAGGTTGCTTCCAATTCTTGGCTATTGTAAATAGTGCTGCGATAAACATAGGGGTGCATTGGTCTTTCTCATACTTGATTGCTGCATTCTTAGGGTAAATTTCTAGGAGTGCAATTCCTGGGTCAAATGGTAAGTCTGTTTTGAGCATTTTGATGTACCTCCATACTGCTTTTCACAATGGTTGAACTAATTTACATTCCCACCAGCAGTGTAGGAGGGTTCCCCTTTCTCCACAGCCTCGCCAACATTTGTTGTTGTTTGTCTTTTGGATGGCAGCCATCCTTACCGGTGTGAGGTGATACCTCATTGTAGTTTTAATTTGCATTTCTCTGATAATTAGTGATGTGGAGCATCTTTTCATGTGTCTCTTGGCCATCTGTATTTCCTTTTTGGAGAACTGTCTGTTCAGTTCCTCTGCCCATTTTTTCATTGGGTTATTTGTTTTTTGTTTGTTGAGGCATGTGAGCTCTTTATATATTCTGGACGTCAAGCCTTTATCGGATGTGTCATTTTCAAATATATTCTCCCATACTGTAGGGTTCCTTTTTGTTCTATTGATGGTGTCTTTTGCTGTGCAGAAGCTCTTCAGCTTAGTATAGTCCCACTTGTTCATTTTTGCTGTTGTTTTCCTTGCCCGGGGAGATATGTTCAAGAAGAGGTCACTCATGTTTATGTCTAAGAGGTTTTTGCCTATGTTTTCTTCCAAGAGTTTAATGGTTTCATGACTTACATTCAGGTTTTTGATCCATTTTGAGTTTACTTTTGTATATGGGGTTAGACAATGGTCCAGTTTCATTCTCCTACATGTAGCTGTCCAGTTTTGCCAGCACCATCTGTTGAAGAGACTGTCATTTCGCCATTGTATGTCCATGGCTCCTTTATCAAATATTAATTGACCATATATGTCTGGGTTAATGTCTGGATTGTCTAGTCTGTTCCATTGGTCTGTGGCTCTGTTCTTGTGCCAGTACCAAATTGTCTTGATTACTATGGCTTTATAATAGAGCTTGAAGTTGGAGAGTGAGATCCCCACTACTTTATTCTTCTTTCTCAGGATTGCTTTGGCTATTCGGGGTTTTTGGTGTTTCCATATGAATTTTTGAATTATTTGTTCCAATTCATTGAAGAATGTTGCTGGTAGTTTCATAGGAATTGCATCAAATCTGTATATTGCTTTGGGCAGGATGGCCATTTTGACGATATTAATTCTTCCTAGCCACAAGCATGGGATGCGTTTCCATCTGTTAGTGTCCCCTTTAATTTCTCTTAAGAGTGACTTGTAGTTTTCAGAGTATAAGTCTTTCACTTCTTTGGTTAGGTTTATTCCTAGGTATTTTATTTTCTTTGATGCAATTGTGAATGGAGTTGTTTTTCTGATTTCTCTTTCTGTTGGTTCATTGCTAGTGTATAGGAAAGCCACAGATTTCTGTGTGTTGATTTTGTATCCTGCAACTTTGCTGTATTCCGATATCAGTTCTAGTAGTTTTGGGATGGAGTCTTTAGGGTTTTTTATGTACAGTATCATGTCATCTGCAAATAGTGACTGTTTAACTTCTTCTTTACCAATCTGGATTCCTTGTATTGTTTTGTTTTGTCTGATTGCTGTGGCTAGGACCTCCAGTACTATGTTAAATAACAGTGGAGAGAGTGGGCATCCCTGTCTAGTTCCCGATCTCAGAGGAAATGCTTTCAGCTTCTCGCTGTTCAATATAATGTTGTCTGTGGGTTTATCATAGATGGCCTTTATTATGTTGAGGTACTTGCCCTCTATTCCCAATTTGCTGAGAGTTTTTATCATGAATGGATGTTGAACTTTGTCAAATGCTTTTTCAGCATCTATGGAGATGATCATGTGGTTTTTGTCTTTCTTTTTGTTGATGTGGTGGATGATGTTGATGGACTTTCGAATGTTGTACCATCCTTGCATCCCTGGGATGAATCCCACTTGGTCACGGTGTATGATCCTTTTGATGTATTTTTGAATTCGGTTTGCTAATATTTTGTTGAGTATTTTTGCATCTATGTTCATCAGGGATATTGGTCTGTAGTTTTCTTTTTTGGTGGAGTCTTTGCCTGGTTTTGGTATTAGGGTGATGTTAGCTTCATAGAATGAGTTTGGGAGTATCCCATCCTCCTCTATTTTTTGGAAAACTTTAAGGAGAATGGGTATTATGTCTTCCCTGTATGTCTGATAAAATTCCGAGGTAAATCCATCTGGCCCGGGGGTTTTGTTTTTGGTAGTTTTTTGATTACCACTTCAATTTCGTTGCTGGTAATTGGTCTGTTTAGATTTTTTGTTTCTTTCTGGGTCAGTCTTGGAAGGTTGTATTTTTCTAGGAAGTTGTCCATTTCTCCTAGGTTTCCTTGTTAGCATATAGTTTTTTATAGTAGTCTCTAATAATTCTTTGTATTTCTGTGGGGTCCGTCGAGATTTTTCCTTTCTCGTTTCTGATACTGTTGATTTGTTTTGACTCTCTTTTCCTCTTAATAAGTCTGGCTAGAGGCTTATCTATTTTGTTTATTTTCTCGAAGAACCAGCTCTTGGTTTCATTGATTTTTGCTATTGTTTTATTCTTCTCAATTTTATTTATTCCTTCTGTGATGTTTATTATGTCCCTCCTTCTGCTGACCTTAAGCCTCATTTGTTCTTCTTTTTCCAATTTTGATAATTGTGACATTAGACCATTCATTTGGGCTTGTTCTTCCTTTTTTAAATATGCTTG
Organism: Manis pentadactyla; assembly: GCF_030020395.1. Taxonomy (NCBI): domain Eukaryota; kingdom Metazoa; phylum Chordata; class Mammalia; order Pholidota; family Manidae; genus Manis; species Manis pentadactyla. The sequence continues at coordinate 25,459,042 of NC_080021.1, read as the reverse complement.
GATTGCTATATACTTTCCTCTTAAGACTGCTTTTGCTGCGTCCCACAGAAGTTTTGGCTTAATGTTGTTGTTGTCGTTTGTTTCCATATATTGCTGGATCTCCATTTTGATTTGGTCATTGATCCATTGATTATTTAGGAGCGTGTTGTTCAGCCTCCATGTGTTTGTGAGCATTTTTGCTTTCTTTGTACAGTTTATTTCTAGTTTTATGCCTTTGTGGTCTGAAAAGTTGGTTGGTAGGATTTCAATCTTTTGGAATTTTCTGAGGCTCTTTTTGTGGCCTAGTATGTGGTCTATTCTGGAGAATGTTCCATGTGCACTTGAGAAGAATGTGTATCCTGTTGCTTTTGGATGTAGAGTTCTATATATGTCTATTATGTCCATCTGCTCTACTGTGTTGTTCAGTGCTTCTGTGTCCTTACTTATTTTCTGCCCAGTGGATCTATCCTTTGGGGTGAGTGGTGTGTTGAAGTCTCCTAGAATGAATACATTGCAGTCTATTTCCCCCTTTAGTTCTGTTAGTATTTGTTTCACATATGCTGGGGCTCCTGTGTTGGGTGCATATATATTTAGAATGGTTATATCCTCTTGTTGGACTGAGCCCTTTATCATTATGTAGTGTCCTTCTTTATCTCTTGTTACTTTCTTTGTTTTGAAGTCTATTTTGTCTGATATTAGTACTGCAACCCCTGCTTTCTTCTCACTGTTGTTTGCCTGAAATATGTTTTTCCATCCCTTGACTTTTAGTCTGTACATGTCTTTGGGTTTGAGGTGAGTTTCTTGTAAGCAGCATATAGATGGGTCTTGCTTTTTTATCCATTCTATTACTCTGTGTCTTTTGATTGGTGCATTCAGTCCATTAACATTTAGGGTGACTATTGAAAGATATGTACTTATTGCCATTGCAGGCTTTAAATTCGTGGTTACCAAAGGTTCAAGGTTAGCCTCTTTAGTATCTTACTGCCTAACTTAGCTCGCTTATTGAGCTGTTATATACACTGTCTGGAGATTCTTTTCCTCTCTCCCTTCTTATTCCTCCTCCTCAATTCTTCATATGTTGTGTGTTTTGTGCTGTGCTCTTTCTAGGAGTGCTCCCATGTAGAGCAGTCCCTGTAAGATGATCTGTAGAGGTGGTTTGTGGAAAGCAAATTCCCTCAGCTTTTGTTTGTCTGGGAATTGTTTAATCCCACCATCATATTTGAATGATAGTCGTGCTGGATACAGTATCCTTGGTTCAAGGCCCTTCTGTTTCATTGTATTAAATATATCATGCTATTCTCTTCTGGCCTGTAGGGTTTCTGTCGAGAAGTCTGATGTTAGCCTGATGGGTTTTCCTTTATAGGTGACCTTTTTCTCTCTAGCTGCCTTTAAAACTCTTTCCTTGTCCTTGATCTTTGCCATTTTAATTATTATGTGTCTTGGTGTTTTCCTCCTTGGATCCTTTCTGTTGGGAGTTCTGTGTATTTCCGTGGTCTGTTCCATTATTTCCTCCCCCAGTTTGGGGAAGTTTTCAGCAATTATTTCTTCCAAGATACTTTCCATCCCTTTACCTCTCTCTTCTTCCTCTGGTACCCCTATAATACGGATATTGTTCCTTTTGGATTGGTCACACAGTTCTCTTAATATTGTTTCATTCCTGTAGATCCTTTTATCTCTCTCTATGTCAGCTTCTATGCGTTCCTGTTCTCTGGTTTCAATTCCATCAATGGCCTCTTGCATCCTATCCATTCTGCTTATAAACCCTTCCAGAGTTTGTTTCATTTCTGTAATCTCCTTCCTGGCATCTGTGACCTCCCTCCAGACTTCATCCCATTTCTCTTGCGTATTTCTCTGCATCTCTTTCAGCATGTTTATGATTTTTATTTTGAATTCTTTGTCAGGAAGAGTGGTTAGGTCTGTCTCCTTCTCTGGTGTTGTCTCTGTGATCTCTGTCTGCCTGTAGTTTTGCCTTTTCATGGTGATAGGAATAGTCTGCAGAACTGGGACGAGTGACGGCTGGAAGGACTTCCCTTCTTGTTGGTTCGTGGCCTTCCTCTCCTGGGAGAACAGCGGCCTCTAGTGGCTTGTGCTGCGCAGCTGCGCGCAGACAGGGTTTCTGCTTCCTGCCCGGCTGCTATGGAGTTAATCTCCGCTGTTGCTGTGGGCGTGGCCTGGCTCGGGCAGCTGCTCCAACGTGGTGGAGTCCCGTTGGAGGGGGAGCGGCCTGGAGGCTATTTATCTCCGTAAGGGGCCTCCCTGCTCCCTGCAGCCCAGGGGATTAGGGTGCCCAGAGATCCCCGGATTCTCTACCTCTGGATTAAGTGTCCCGCCCTGCCCCTTTAAGACTTCCAAAAAGCACCCACCAAAACAAAACAACGACCACACAAAAAAAAAAAATTTGTAAAATTAAAAAAATAAAAAAATAAAAAAATAAAAAATTGCTGCTCGTTTTTCTTTATTCTCCGGCGCCAGCCTCAGGCATCTTCTCACCGTTCTTGCTGCCCTGTTTCCCTAGTATCCAGGGCCCCCTGGGCACGCACTGTGTCTATGCTCCGGCCCGGATGGCTGGGGCCGGGTGTTCGGCAGTCCTGGGCTCCGTCTCCCTCCCGCTCTGCCTGCTCTTCTCCCGCCGGGAGCTGGGGGGAGGGGCGCTCGGGTCCCGCGGGGCCGGGGCTTGTGTCTTACCCCCTTTACGAGGCGCTGGGTTCTCGCAGGTGTGGATGTGGTCTGGATGGTGTCCTGTGTCTTCTGGTCTTTATTCTAGGAAGAGTTGTCTTTGTTTTATTTTCATAGATACATGTGGTTTTGGGAGGAGATTTCCGCTGCTCTACTCACACCGCCATCTTGGCTCCAAACTCCAATAAACATATTTAACAAATAAGTTAAATATACTAGAAGTTGGTAAATGCTACAAAAACATAAATAAACAAGGACAGGGATGATTGAGCATAGTGGAAAGGCTGTAATTTTAAATGAGATGGTCAAAGTGGGCGGCTCCAAAGAGATGACATCTAAGCAAAGATTTGAAGGAGTGAGATTCAAGACTTCTGAAGAGTTAGAGCAGGAGTGTTCTAGGCAGACGGGCCAGCTGGTGCAAGGCACGGGGAGGCAGCATGGCCTGTTCACGGAACCGCAGGGAGGTGAGTGTGGCTACACTGGGAAGGAGGGTCAGGAGAGGGGAGGGGAGGGTCTGAGTGACTAGGTAAAGGAGAGGTCAGAGGACAGTGCTGGCCTAGGAAGGGAGGAGAGACCACACAGAATACTGGGAAGACTCTGCATTTCAATCAGAGGAAATGGAGAGCTGGTGCAGGAAGAGCAGAGAGTGAAGACATTTGATTCAGGTGTTTGGCTGGAGGGGACCAGTTTGCCTACGGTGAGAAGTAGTCTTATCCCGGATGGATGCTGAAGGTAGAGCCAAGATTTGTTCACCAATTGGACATAGGGTTGCATTTGTTTGCTAGAGTTGTCATATAATGTGCTGAAGACCACATGGTTTAAAATAACAGAAATGTATTGTCTCACACCTCTGGAGCTAGAGGTCTGACATCAAGGAGTCGGCAGGGCCACACTCCCTCTGCAGCCTGTGGGGGGACCCTTCCTCGCCTTTGCCTGGCCTCCAGTGGCTGCCAGCAGCCCTAGGCGTTCCTTGGCTTGCCAGGAAGCCCTGTGTCAGCAGGAGGTGCTCTCCCCTCTGCTGCTTGTGTCTCTTCCTCTTCTGACAAGGGTGCTGGTCACGTGGGATTAAGGGCCCATCCTGCTCCAGTATGAGCTTATCTCAACTCATTACCTGTATAACAACTTTATTCCTGAATAACGTCACATTCTGAGGTGCTGCAGGTTAGGACTTTAACAAAGCTTCTGGGGGGGATGTGATTCCACCCATAGCAGAGTGGAAGATTAAGAGTAGGTTTAAGTGACTCTAAGGCTTTTGGCCTGAGCAACAGGAAGGATACAGTGGCCATAAGACAAAATGGGGAAGGCACAGATGGAGCACGTTTTGGGGGCTAGCTCAGCATTTCCAAAGTTTCCAAGTCGTAGCCACATAGTTAATCAGCTTGGGGTCCCACAGCTGACGAGAGAACTGTATTCTCGTAAATCTAAATGGATTATAACAAAATAACCTTGAGAGTACCTGCTTCATAAGAAAATCATATTATATGTTCTGAAAACAGTTATTCAGCTCCCTGAATAAAAACTTTTAAATTACTTAAATTAATGGCAATTTCCAAATATTGCATCTCACTTTTGTCAGACCCTTTTTTTTTTTTTTTGGCAGTCACCTTTAGTACACAGGTAACTTGGGTATTGGGTAGGAAAAGCTCTATGAAAATCTACAGAAGCCTCTGAACTCTTTAGAAAGGCAGAGATGACTCTTAGAGTCTAGGTAAACATTTACCTCATTAAGTAAATTAGGTATAAGCACTGAGGCATTATAACATTTCAGTCAAAAGTTACTTAATGTTTCAAGCTTTTGAATAGGTTTCAAACACTTTGATTTTTTGCACACCTTAGCAAATGCCTATTGTGTGGGGCGTTATTTGTGCACACTGAAACCAATTCAGACTGAAGTAAACAGAGGGCTGAATCAGTGGGAGGACAGGGGACTCGGGCCCCAAATCCTAGGGAAGGGAATGAAACTGAGCTTCATGAAGATAAGGAATCGGGAATGGGAAATACAGATGCAAGGTAGCTGTTCTTTCCTGCTCCATGTCTTTCTCTTGAGAGTTGCCAGATGTCTTGACTCTGTTTCTTCTATGTATTTATTCTCTCTGTATTTGTTTTTCCTCCTCCCAGATGTCCAGTGGCCTCTACCCTGCTTGCCCACACCATCTCCTAGTTTGTCAATGATGCTCTTCACCTCAGAGTTTATATCACATTATGAAAGCAGAGCTGACTGCTCAAAGATTCATAGTATCTAGAACCCAAATGCAAATTTTTGCAAGAGGGAGTCTGACTGGCTCAGGGTCTGAAATTGTTCACCCTTGGTCTGATCAGCTGTGTAAGAGGGGAATAACCTATTCTCTCATTAAACAAACGCTTATGGCGACCCTCCCATATGCTACTTACTCTTATAGGACTTAATTGACACCATTAACAATCTTGTTAATTACTGTCTCATTGCCTTGTATCCCCTCACCTCTCTGCCTATCTTTGTAAGTTGATGTTTTCCATGGTGGCATGCTCTGTTTCCCCTTCATCTTTTGAGCATCTACTCTAGGATTATGCTTTGTGGTTGCTGTGAGGTTTATCTCATAGATAAAATGGTCCACTTTAAGCTGATAGCAAGTTAACTTTGTAGGAACTTCACCCTTTTTCTCTCCCCTTTTATTTTTTTGATGTTATTTTTTTTCCTCTTTATTTGTGTATTAGTTACAGTTATAGCAGCCGTAAATTTTTAATATTCTTTTCCTTTGATCTTTATCTTATAGTTAAATGGGTAACACATGATCTTATTATAGAATTAGAGTTTTCTAAGTTTGTATATTTACCTCTACCAGTATATTATATATACTGACTTATGTTTTTATGTTATTGTCTAGTGTCGTTTCAGCTTGAAGAACTTCTGGCATTTCTTATGAGGCAGGTCTAGTGGTGATAAACACTTTGAGATTTTTTTTTTTAATTGAGGAAAGCCCTTATTTTTCCTTCATATCTGAAAAATAACTGCCAGAGTGTTCTTGGCTGGAAATTTTTTTCTTTCAATACTTTGGATATGTCATTCCATTCTCTCCTGATGTTTGATTCTCTCCCCAAGTTTGCGAAGTTCTCAGCTCATATTTCTTTAAATCAGCTGTTTGCCCCCCTCTCTTCACCTTTTGGACCCTGATCATTTTAATATTTATTCTTTAATGGTGCCCATATATCATGAAGGTTTTCTTTGCTCCATTTTCATTCTTTTTTGTTTTCCTTTAATTAGGTTTTCTCCCCCCAACCACCAAGTTATCCTCTAACTCACTTATTCTGTCTTCCATTACTCTGATCTACTGTAGATGCTTTCTATTCATTTCATTCACTGAGTTTTTAAGCTCCAGAATTTGTGTGGTTTTTTTTTTATGATTTCTGTCTCTTTAGTAAAAATCTGATTTTGAACCTGTATTTTTATCATGATTTTGTTGGATTGTCTGAGTTTTATTGTAGTTTGTTGAATTTCTTCAGAGCAGCCATTTTGAATTGTTTATGAACTGGAATGCACAATTTCATGTCTTCGACTGTGGTTATTGAAGAATTATTCTTTTGGTGATGACATGTTTCCCTGATTCTTCATGTTCCTTGTACTTTCATATTGCCACTTTCACATTTGAAGTAGCAGATACCTCTTTACATCTTTGCTAGTTGCCTTCAGATAGGGTATCATGTTTATTGGTGCCGTTGTTACCTGGGGTTTTCCCTGCGTTTGTGTGGATGCACCTGTACCACTTTTCTTGCTCCCTCTTGTGGCAGAATTCTTAAGCTTTCATGTCTTTCCCTGTTCTTGCAACTCAACAGGTTGGCTACTGGAAACCTCTCTTCTGTTTTATAGAAGTGGTTCTATCACTGAAATTTTAATTTCTCCCTTGCTTGGCCTGTTTTCTGAGGACACTCACCATCTATTGTTGCATATGGCAGTGAGCACAAGAAACCATTTACAGAATGGAGGAGAAGGGGAATGCGTGGGTTAGCTCTTGGGGTTTTGGGTATGCCTGTGGACCTGCTGGGAGATCTCTGGGCATGGCCCTCCCCAAGGCCAGTGAATGGGCATCCTGATGAGCCAGTCAGCAGGAAATGAGTCCCTTTAATGCCCTTTAACATTTTTACCTGTCTCTTTCCCCATTGTACCCCTTCCTCCCAGTTATGGAGGTCCCACTTCAGCCTTCTGGGCGCTGCTTGAGAGAAATGGGTTTCTTCGACTGCATCCTACACCACTGGGGTAACCCAGGGCACTTACCACTCTCCTCAGCTGTAGGAGAGATAGCTGTCACCTGAGAGTCCAGCCCCATACAGTGCAGCTTTGGGGTGTGTGTGTGTATACATGTGCATGCTGGTAAAGTTCTTGTCTCTGCTATATTCCTATATCCATATCCAAAGTCTTTTTTTTTTTCCCTCTAACGAGGTGCTAGATTTCTTCATGTAAGCTTAACTTCTGAAATTTCTCTCCTGGGTATCTGCCCAGGTCAGCACTCTTCAAGTTATTTTCCAACCACAGCAAGAGGCACTGAGTCCAGTTTTCTGCCCCATGGGTTTCCATGGTCTGTCTGTCTGTTATGGGATGCACAGGTGGGCAAGATTCCTCCTGAGCCCTTGCTGTATGTTGCTGTGTCCCACAGCTCTCACAAAGGTGCTTTTGTTCACATATGAATGTCTAATTCTTTGTTGAAAAGTCGGGCAAAAAGGAGGAATGTCTTATGCTGCCTTGAAGCTGATATCACCCTTTCTACAATATGATGTTTTCATATCACATACACTATGAAATAATTTCCTCCATTGAACTAATATATCCATCACCTCACATAGTTACACTTTCTATGACAATTAAAATATGCTTTTTGCAAACTTCTAGTATGCAATACAATATTATTAACTATAGTTACCATGCTGCACATTAAATCTCCAGAATTTCCTTATCCTGCATGATTGGAACTTTATACCTTTTGACAATCTCCCTATTTTCCCTTCTCCCTTCTCAACCTCTGGCAACCATCATTCTACTCTCTACTTCTATGAGGTTGAACATTTTAGATTCCATGTACAAATGATATTGTACAGTATTTGTCTTTCTGTGTCTGGCTTATTTCACTCAGCATGATGTCCTGCAGGTTCATCCATGTTGTCATAGATGATAAGATTTCCTTTGTTTTTTTAAAGCTGAATGATATTCTTGTATGTGTATCACATTTCCTTTATCCATTCACCTGTCAAGGAACAATCAGATTGTTTCCATCTCTTGGCTACTGTACGTAATGCTGCAGTGAACATGGGAGTGCAAGTATCTCTCTGAGGCACTGATTTCACTTACTTTGGCTAAATACCCAGAAGAGGGATTGCTGGATCATATAGACGTTCTGTTTTTAATTTTTTGAGGAGCTTCCATAATGACTGTTTTCCATAGTGGCTGCACCACTGTATATTCCCACCAGCAGTGCACAACAGTTTTTCTCTCCACATCCCCACATCCTCAACTTAAGTATCCTAATACCATGTACCTTATATTCCTGGTATATAATAGATCTTAATATTTGCTGGATGACTGTGTAATCAAAGAAGCATTGTTAAGTCTGTCACTCTGAGAAGCTGTCCTGGTTATGTTGCTCTATTTTATAACATTAAACATTTTTTTCTTAAATCTCCCTGCAGAAGCAGTGCTGCATTTTTGAGGATCTTTTTTCACCCCTAGAGGGAGCTCCTGCCTCCCTAGGGGTGTCCTCATCAGCACTCACCTCCAGGGTTTTCTTCTTTCACGCCTAAAGAGAACTGAGAAGAACATGTCAAGGACAAAAACATTGGCTGGACATGTTCCTCGAGGTGTGGGTCTCTCTTGATAATACAGCCATAGAAAGGCTCATTACTCTTTAGGGCTGCCTCTCTTTAAATGGCCTCTAGTTGTTGGATTTGGTCGTCCATTTAACATATATTATTTTAAAGATTAACAGGTAACAGGCACAGTTCTAGGGACTTTGAATGCAGTAAATAAGTGAGAGGAGCTCACTTTCCTGAAGAGCACATTCTGCTGTATTTTACCTTTCCTGTCTCAGTCTTTAGGAAGAAGCTAAATACAGGTCCAGGCTCAGCAAGCCTGCCACTTCCACAGCCCTGCTCCTAATCTCAGGGTGTCTAGGCCTCCACCACCCTGACAAAGGTGGTTTTTTGAATGTAAATTGCCAGTGTGTTTACTTGAGACCAGTGCTGCCCCACCACTGCCCATTTCCTCTAAACTAAGTTGAATGGCCCAGTGTGGGAATCTGATCAAACAAGCCTATCTATAGGTTGGGTCATAGGGTAGCCTTGTCTGAGAATTTTGCCCAAGAGGTACCAGTCACTAATATGGGTCCATCAGAAGCCCTCCTCTTGGAATTTGACTACAAGATGCAAAGAGAACTGGTCTTTTGGCAGTAAGGAGGTGTTACCCCCAGGGAAGTCAATGCCACCAGGCAGCAAGAATTTTGAGTAAGCAGAGGATGATCATATTAATAATGCCTACATCATCTAGGGGTTACAGGATTAACTGAGACTGTACATATAAAATATTTAGCATAATGCTAACATATATGGCTTTTATTTTCCCTATTTCACAGATAAGGAACCTGAGTGTATTAGAGTTCCCCAGAGAAACAGAACCAATAGGGTATGAAAGAGATTTATTGTAAGAAGCTGGCTTACATGATTATGGAGACCAAGAAGTCCCGTGGTTTGCTATCTGCAAGCTGGGGACCCAGGAGAGCCAGTGGTATAGTTCTAGCACAAGTGCAGGTGAAGGAGGCCCATGTCTGCTAGAAAACAAGAGTGAATTCTGCCTTACTCCACATTAGGGGGACAATCTGCTTTATGTAGTCTACCAATTCAAATGTTAACCTCATCCAGAAACACCCTCATAGACACACCCAAAATAATGTTTAGCTAAATGTCTAGATACTGCATGGGCCAGTCAAATTAACACATAAAATTAAACATCACGCTGAAACTTAGCTCAACTAACTTGTCCATGAATAAACAGGTAACAGGTGGCAGAACTGGGATTTGAATTCAAGTCTTCAAATCAAAGTAGCTCACTGGACATGGATGAGGAGAGCCAGAGAGGCAGGGCAGGATTAAAAAGTTTAGAGGCCATTTACAAGATTTACACTTTCAATTGTGAAGATTCCTAATGCTTTGAAGAAGAATTTGATTTTTGGAAATGGCCTAAAATAATTTCTAATCACTTTTGGAGAAAAGATGTTGGGGAAAAATCAAGAGGAAAATTAAAATAATATTTCTTGCTCTCTTGTAGGTTTTGAAGTTAGTTTTGAAGATCATTTCAAATTTGGGAGGGATACTGTGCAGTGTCAGTATTACTAGAAAAATGCACTGTTTCCCAAGGTACTACCTTGAAGGACATTCACTTGGTGTTGCCCATATATGTGTGTCTGTATTCATTTACTGAACACTCAATGTGTTGGGATTCCATGATGAGTAAGATACAGTCTTTCGTCATGAAGTTTGTGCTCTGCCTGGGAAGCAGGTATTTATATGTAAATAGTGACTTTTATTACACTGAGATTAGTTTTGTGATAAAACTCCTTCCAACCATAGAATTCTTTGATTGTGTACTATGTAACATCAATCTGCATTTTGGGGGGCACAAAGCAAAGCATAACTATAAATAAATGTATAAATTTTAAAAAATTCATTCTGCCTAGGAGCTTTCAGAGAAGCTTGATGGGAAGTGACATTTGAAGTAAGACTCAAAGTAGCTTAATAGAGATGTATACCAGAGACTAGGAGGTATTCAATAGATATTTCTTAAATAAACATTGACATAAGGAAGCACCAGTTTTTCTTGATGCCTATATAGGTGTGTTGTGCCTTTATAACAGCTTACTATCCAGCTTACTATCCTATTTAAATTATGTCTATTCTGATAGAAAAAGCCTTTTGAAGCTTCATTATAAAGGAAGCTCAGCTCACTAACTGCACAAATAAATGAATGGAGCGTAAACAATCAAATAAGGCCAAACAGATTTATGTTGCTTGCACTGAGCTTTGACAGCTATGATTAGGGTCCGGTAGCCCTGCTTTCATGCCCCCAGACATTTCATTAAGTCATCTCTAAGGACTTCCTAGTATTAAGCCACAGATTTAAGGGGCTTAACACTTTCCTAGGTTACATACTCAATATTTGCTCAAGCCTAACAACCCTTTAGTGTTACTTTTCTGCATATTTTCAGGCCCTTCCTTAATGGAGTCACAGGACAGGACCAAAATGAAAGCTGGACCTCTCTTCTCTCCATTCTCACTTCGTTAAGTTTGGGTAGCACCCTAGCAGCAGAGTAGCTCCTGTTCTGACCCAGCTCCAGTGGGGCCGAATAGCGTCTCTCCAATGGGGCCCATGGACCAGGTGCCTCAGCATCATATGGAATATCACTTGCTTAACATGCAGATTCCTGGCCCTACTCCAACTAAATAAAAACCTTGTAGGTGAGCCCTAGAATGTACAATTTATCAAGCATCCCAGCTGATTGTGATTCTTATGTACCTTAAATCTAAAATTCATTTAAGAAAGGTTAAAAAGATTTGGTATTACTACTTTTGAATCTTATACCTCTCTTAAATTGTGTTTCGTATTAATGTAACATGTTAATTATAGGAAACTACAATTATTATATTACTTTTCTATTGCTGCTATAATAAATTACCAAAAATTCAGTGACTTTAAGGAACATAAATGTATTATTATACAGTTTGGAAGTCAGAAGTCTGTAATCGATCTCATTGAGCTAAAGTCACGTGTTGGCAGGGCTGGTTTTCCCTGCAGGCTCTGAGGGCAGAAACTGGGTTTCTCTTGTCTTTTTCATCTTCTGGTGGCCACCACTTTCCTTGGCTTGTGACTGCCTTCCTCCATCTTCAGATCACATCACCCCAGTTTTGCTTGACTTCATCATACATCCTTTGACTCTTCTTACTTTCCTTTCTTCTTCTGATTAGGACTATTGTGATTATATTGGGCCACCTCAGATAATCCAGGATAATGTCCCCATTTCCAAGATCCTTGATTTCATCACACCGGCAAAGTCCCTTTTCCCACAAAAGGTAACATTCACAGCCTTTGAGTTGTAAGATAAGGACATATCTGTGGGCTGACTATTCACCCTACAGAACTACTATTTATATTTTTGAGTATTTTGTATTTGGATATTGAATATAATATTCAAATATTTATACAATTCAGATTATTCTGAGCATATACCTTGGTATTTTGATTTTTTCCCTTAATGATATATTGTCCATCCCAATATATATTTTTCAGTAATGTTTTTTGACAGCTATGTGATTTTTCCATAAGGATGAATAGTAATTTATTTAGCTATTGCATTACACATGTTGAACAACCAGTCTTGATGGGACTCAGCAGAACTTTAGGAACCACTAACACCAGGGATTCCAATAGTGCCAGGGCACATTTCATCTTTGTGTCATTTTCACACTCTCTCACTGGTTCTCTCCACACATCCTAGTTTCATCCCTTGGGGAGGAGCTGGCTGACCACAAGTTCTTTGTTTAACCAGGTCCATGCAAAACCCCATCTTGTCACAGCCTGCATTCAACCCAAGGAATTCAATCACAGATAGGATTCCTTGCTACTCAGTAGTGGTCCACAGGCAAATAGCATCTGCAAAACTTGAGAGATTTTAAGAAATGCAGACCATTGGCCCCACCCAGGACACAATCAGAATCTGCATTGTAGCAATATCCCCAGTGGTTTGCCTGCCCATAGGTGTTTGAGAATCACCGTTCTAGTCACTAACTGCCTATTTTCCCCTACCAATTTTGTGTATGTTGACAAAGCCTGTGTTGACTGACCAGCAGTCAAGGTTATAGCTGTCGGGGGAATGGGTGAGGATGGTCCAGTAGGACAGAGTGAAAACAAGAACCACAGGCTTTGAGAACCTCGCTCATATCAACTTGTCATTAGCTCTGCATGGCCATTCCTTGCACCATGCGTAGCTAAACCAAAATAGCCAAGGTCTGCAGCTGTGTTATTCTTAAGTTGTTTAAAGCACCCCAGGAAAAATATGGCCATGTTGAGTAAATCTGGGATACCTCTGGCTTGGGCTCTGTTCCTGCCTGGCTAGCCCCAGAGAATCAGCTAATTGTCCTTCCACATGTTTGTTATTCAAGTAACACAATGGGCAGCCAAGGTGAAGCTAGTATGATGCAGTGTCATTTTTTGATTACCTGTGAAGCTTTTGCCATTTTACACAAATCACCTGTGGGGACTGGCACCTGGGACTGCTGTATCTTTTTCCCATTAAGAAGCAGGTGGTTTTCAAACTGTTGCCAGCCAGATAAATGTCCAACCTTGAGTAACACCAATAAAGAAAACTAAAGGGATTTGCAGAATGATTTTAAATGGTCCTAAAATATAGTAATTGGTAACTTGTATATGGGTCGATAGAGAGGCAATACAGACTTTGGTATCAGATACACAAGTATTACAACAGAGTGAAAAAGGATACAGAATCTGCTGTGCCTGGATCAAAACCTTAGATAGGATATTAGGATCTCTCAGGTAAGATGCTTTTACCTGCAAGTAACAGAAAACTCACAGTCCAACTAGATCAAATAATAAGGGCATTGATTCTCTCACACCTCCAGAGAGAGGCCTGTGGTAGTGGGTAAAACTGCAATATTTCCAGACTCTCTCACCTGGTTTTAATGCATCTCCAAAGCAATAGATGTTTCCAAGTGGTGGAGAGAAGTAGTCCATCTCCATATGAATAGCTGATTATAAGGGGGAGCGAGGGCATATCTGGACCAGAGAGGTTGGGTGGGGTCCCTTTTTGCAGCTGGCTTGTGAGAGACACGGGCGAGCAGAAGTGGATGACTGTGCTTGTAAGCAATAAATGGGTTTCTCCCACTTTATTTCTCCCTTTGACTGATTTCAGCTTCAAAGATAATTTGCCCCAGGCTGGGAACATATTTTCCCCCCAGAGTTACAGGTAGACACTGGCTGTCTGGACTTAATCTCTGTTTTTATTTAATTCTTTCAATTCTGCCTTCCTCCGTGTTATGATGGCTTTGTGTTTAGAGTGACAGCTAGATGGCCACTTATTTCAGACATCAGTTCTTACATTTCAGGGACCCAAATTTCATCATATGTCTATACCACTAGCAAAGGAAATGGGTCTTTGTGATGGCTTAGATGAATAAAAACATACTCTCGACATGAAGATGGGAGCAGCCAATCCAAAAACAGGATGCTCAGAGAAGGACGAATGAAACAACACTGGGATTCTGTTAGGAAAGAGGAAATGGCAGGTGCCTAGATGTAAGTTGGGTAGGCAACCAACAGTGTCTGTTATAAGGGCTCAGCGCAGCACATACAGCTACAAAATTTGAGCTGTGATAGTGTGTTATGGCTTTAGAGAAGGAACAATCACACTGGCAAAAATTCCTCATATTAACAAAAAGATTTTCCAATGGCTTTTTTGTAAAACAAACACATATAAATTTTATTACCAGAGGTAGAAATAATATCAGAAATACAACAAGGTGTTTCAGGGATTGGATCTCACCATGTTTTCCCTCTAATTCTCCAGATGGGAAGGTGAGGCTTCAGATGATGGGGATTGGGAAAAGGGAAACTGGAGCAACATGAGGGGTCTTTGTATAGATGGAAATGTTCTGTATCAATGTTAATAACCTAGTTGTGATATTTTACTATAGTTGGTAAGATGCTACCATTAGAAGAAACTGGGTGAGGGGTCCAGGGATACTATTTCTTACAACTGCATATGACTCTACAATTAGCTCAAAATAAAAGTTTAAAAGAGTATATTTCCTTCTAAAGCAGTGATTTTTTATTGTGGTAAAAATACTTAACATAAAATTTACTATTTTAACCATTTTTAAGTGTATAGTTCAGTGCATTTAGGTACATTTACATTTCTGTGCAACTGGTACCACCATTCATCTCTAGAACTCTTTCCATCTTCCCCAACTGAAGTTCTGTATCCATTAAACAGAGACTCCTTCATCCTCCTCCCACAGCCCTGGCAGTTACCATTCTACTTTCCATCTCTATGAATTTGATAACTCTAGTTACCTCATATATGTGGAATCATAGAATATTTGTCCTTTTGTGATGAGACTGGCTTATTTCAGTTAGCATGATGTCTTTAAAGTTCATCCATGTTATATAGTATATATTAAAATTTCCTTTGTCTTTAGAGCTGAATAATATTCCATTGTATGTATATACCACACTGTGTCCATTTATCTGTTAATGGACACTTGGGTTGCTTCTACCTTTTGGCTATACTGAATAATGGCTATGAACATGAGTGTACAAATAGCTGTTTGAGTCTCTGATTTCTCTTCCTTGGGGACATATCTAGAAGTGGAATTGCTGGATCATATGGTAATTCTATGCTTAATTTTTTTTGGAAACATTACACTGTTTTCAGGAGGCTGTATCATTTTACATTCCCACTAATGATATATAAGGATTCCAGTTTCCCTTCAATCTCATCAACCCTTATTTTTGTTTTTATTTTTTTTAAATTGAGATATAATTAGCATGTAACATTATATTCGTTTACGTATACAACATAATGATTTGATATATGTATATATTGTGAAATGTTCACCATGATAAGTTAGCTAACATCCATAAATAGTTACAATTTTTTTCTTGTGATGAGAACTTTAAATTTTTAATGATTTGATATATATATACATACATGGTAAAATAATCACCATAATAAGTTTAGTTAACATCCACATATAGTTATAATTTTTTTCTTGTGATGAGAACTTTAGATTTCCTCTCTTATCAACTTTCAAATATACAATACAGTTTTTTAAACTATAGTTTCCATGCTACAAATAATATCCCCAGAAAATTTTTATATTATAAATGGAAATTTGTATCTTTTGACCACCTTCACCCATTTTGTTCACCTCTGGCAACCACCAACCTGTTCTCTGTGTTTATGTGTTTGTTTTCTCCAGATTCCTCATATAAGTGAGATCACATAGTATTTGTATTTCTCTTTCTTATTTAACTAATCCTTACTCTCAAGGTCTATCCATGTTGTCACAAGTGGTAGGATTTCCTTTTTTTTGTGGTTGAATAACATTCCATTGTGTGTGTGTGCATGTGTGTGTGTATATATATATACACCATATTTTCTTTATCCATTCATTCATTGATGGAAACTTAGGTTATTTTTATGTCTTGGTTTTTGCAAATAATGCTGAAGTGAACATGGAGGTGCAGATAGCTTTTCAAGACAGTGGTTCAGAGAGGAAAAGATGGCAGCATGAGTAAGGTAGCAGAAATCTCCTCCCAAAACCATATATATTTTGAAAATACAGCAAATACAACTATTCCTAAAAGAGTGACCAGAAGATACAGTACACCAGCTAGGCTACATCTATATCTGTGACAACTGAACATCTCACAGAAAAAGGTAAGATACAAAGCTGTGATCTGGTGGGACCCGAGCACTCACCCCACTCCAGCTCACTGGTGAGAAGAAAAGAATCAGAGTGGGGAGGGAGTGGAAGCACAGGACTGCTAAATAACCAGCCCTAGTAATCTTCCCCAGGAGCACAGACACACATTGCATGGTGCTTTGGATATTAGAGGAGTGGAAAAGCAAAATCCAAGACTAAGACTGTGAACAGGTTCCCACAGTCAGCCATTCTGGGACAAAAGAAAAGCAGGTACTTTAAAAGTTTTAAAGAGTCAAGGGTTTAACAGGTGGACAAAATTGTCCTAGTGCACTCAGCCCAGCAGGCTGAGTACTTTAAGGAACTTCAGTGCCCTATCCACCTGGGTGGCAACACAGTTCCAAGGCCCCTCACGGTGATAAGCAGCCTGCCATTCCTTCTTCCCCACAGGCACCTGCGAGAAAACCAGTTGTTCCCGCCATCACTGTGGACCAGCTGGAGAGCATCCCCACCTACAGCAACCACACAGAGGATTCTCCCTGGGCATGGCTAACTGGCCCAGACCAAGAGGCTGTTCCCTGTGCACTGTTGACTGGCACAGACAGTGGACATGGGCGCAGAGTCCGGGAGGCACGAAGGGGCCTTGTCCTTGCAGCAGACACAGATGCTGCTGGCCTGTGACCCTGTCAGTGCCCTGGGACATTCCAAGGGTGGCCCTGCCCACAGCAGCCTAGGGAATTAACCCAGAGGCTGCTCCCTGTTTGCAGTTAACTGGCACAGACTGCGCAGACAGGCAAGGTGACCAGCAAGCAGGAAGGGACTTTGTTCTCCCCAGCTGACACATGCATCACTCGCAGGTGACCACTCCCATCGACATGAAAAGGCAGAAGAACCTTGTTCAGTCCAAAATCCCTCAAACACCAGAAAGAGGGCTTGAGGAGACTGAAATCACCAATCTTCCTGAAAGAGAATTCAAAATAAAAGTCATAAGCATGCTGATAGAGCTACAGAGAAATATTCAAGAGCTAAGGGATGAGTTCAGGAGGGAGATAATACAAATGAAACAAACAATGAATGGATTTAAGAGCAGACTGGATGAGGTGCAAGAGACTGTTAATGGAATAGAAATCAGAGAACAGGAATACAGAGAAGCTGAGGCAGAGAGAGAAATAAGAATCTTTAGGAATGAAGGAATATTAAGAGACCCGTGTGACCAATCCAAACAGAACAATATTCACATTATAGGGGTACCAGAAGAAGAAGAGAGAGAAAAAGGGGTAGAAAGTGTCTTTGAAGAAATAATTGCTGAAAATTTCCCCAATTTGGGGAGGAAATAGTCTCTCAGGACATGGAAGTCCACAGATCTCCAGCAAAAGGGACCCAAGGAGGACAACACCAAGACATATAATAATTAAAATGGCAAAGATCAAAGACAAGGACAGAGTATTAAAAGCAGTCAGAGAGAGACATAAGATCACCTACAAAGGAACACACATCAGGCTAACATCAGACTTCTCAACAGAAACCTTACAGGCCAGAAGGGAATGGCATGATATATTCAATGCAAAGAAACAGAAGGGCCTCGAAACAAGAATACTCTATCCAGCAAGATTATCATTCAAATTTGAAGGAGGAATTAAACAATTTCCAGATAAACAAAAGTTGAGGGAATTTACTACTCACAAACCGTCTCTACAGTGTATTTTAAAGAGACTTCTCTAGATGGAGGAATGCCCTAGGCTATATAGCTGTCACCAGAGAAAATAAAACCACAGTAAAGGAAGTAGGTCAACTAAATACTAACTAATTACAAAATAAAATCAGCTATCCACAAAGTCAGTCAAGGGAAACTCAAAGAGCACAGAATAAAACACCTAACATATAAATATTGGAGGAGAAAGAAAAATAAGGGAGAGACATAAAGAATCATCAGACTGTATATATAATAGCATAATAAGTGAATTAAGTTAGATGGCTAGAAAGTAAAGTAGCTGCCCTTGAACCTTTGGTAACCACGAATTCAAAGCCTGCAATGGCAATAAGTACATATCTATTGATAATCACACTACATGTAAATGGACTGAATGCACCAATCAAAAGACACAGAGTTACAGAATGGATAAAAAAAGCAAGACCCATCTATATGCTGTCTACAAGAGACTCACTTCAAACCCAAAGACATACACAGACTAAAAGTGAAGGGATGAAAAAGATATTTCACACAAACAGTAGGGAGAAAAAAGCAGGTGTTGCAGTACTGGTATCAGACAAATAGACTTCAAAACAAATAAAGTAACAAGAGACAAAGAAGCACATTACATAATGATAAAGGGGCAGTCCAACAAGAGGATATAACCATTATAAATACATATGCACCCAATATAGGATTACCTACATATGTGAAACAAACACTAACAGAATTAAAGGAGGAAATAGAATGGAATGCATTAATTTTAGGAAACTTCAATATACCTCTCACTCCAAAGGACAGATCAACCAGACAGAAAATAAGTAAGGACAAAGAAGCACTGAACAACACATTAGAACAGATGGACCTATAGATATCTATAGAACATTCCACCCAAAAGCAGCAGGATACACATTCTTCTCAAGTGCACATGGAACATTTTCTAGAATAGACCACATACTAGGCCACAAAAAGAACCTCAGTAAATTAAAACCATTGAAATCCTACCAACCAACTTCTCAGATCACAAAGGTATAAAATTAGAAATAAATTGTACAAAGAAAACAAAAAGGCTCACAGACACATGGAGGCCTAACAACATGCTCCTAAATAATCAATGGATCAATGACCAAATTAAAACAGAGATTGAGCAATATATGGATACAAATGAAAACAACAGCACAAAGCCCCAACTTCTGTGGGATGCAGCAAAGGCATTTCTAAGAGGAAGGTATATAGCAATCCAGGCTTATTTAAAGAAGAAATAACAATCCTAATTGAATGGTCTAAATTCACAATTATTGAAATTGGAAAAAGAAGAACAAATGAGGCCCAAAGTCAGCAGAAGGAAGGATATAATAAAGATCAGAGAAGAAATAAATAAAATTGAGAAGAATAAAACAATAGAAAAAATCAATGAAACCAAGAGCTGGTTCTTCGAGAAAATAAACAAAATAGATAAGCCTCTATCTAGCTAGACTTATTAAGAGAAAAAGAGAGTCAAAACACACAACAGAATCAGAAACAAGAAAGGAAAAATCACAATGGACCCCACAGAAATACAAAGAATTATTAGAGAATACTATGAAAACCTATATGCTAACAAGCTGGAAAACCTAGGAGAAATGGACAACATCCTAGAAAAATACAACCTTCCAAGACTGACCCAGAAAGAAACAGGAAATCTAAACAGACCAATTACAGCAACGAAATTGAAGCGGTAATCAAAAAACTACCCAAGAACAAAACCCCCGGGCCAGATGGATTCACCTCAGAATTTTATCAGACATACAGAGAAGACATAATACCCATTCTCCTTAAAGTTTTCCAAAAAATAGAAGAGGAGGGAATACTCCCAAATTCATTCTATGAAGCCAACATTTCCCTAATACCAAAACCAGGCAAAGACCCCACCAAAAAAGAAAACTACAGACCAATATCCCTGATGAACGTAGATGCAAAAATACTCAACAAAATATTAGCAAACCGAATTCAAAAATACATCAAAAGGATCATACACCATGACCAAGTGGGATTCATCCCAGGGATGCAAGGATGGTACAACATTCGAAAATCCATCAATATCATCCACCACATCAACAAAAGAAAGATAAAAACCACATGATCATCTCCATAGATGCTGAAAAAGCATTCGACAAAATTCAACATCCATTCATGATGAAAACTCTCAACAAAATGGGAATAGAGGGCAAGTACCTCAACATAATAAAGGCCATATATGATAAACCCACAGCTAACATCATACTGAACAGTAAGAGGCTGAAAGCTTTTCCTCTGAGATCGGGAACAAGACAGGGATGCCCACTCTCCCCACTGTTATTCAACATAGTACTGGAGGTCCTAACCACTGCAATTAGACAAAACAAAGAAATACAAGGAATTCAGATTGGTAAAGAAGAAGTTAAACTGTCACTATTTGCAGATGACATGATATTGTACATAAAAAAACCCTAAAGACTCCACTCCAAAACTACTAGAGCTAATATCGGAATTCAGCAAAGTTGCAGGATACAAAATTAACACACAGAAATCTGTGGCTTTCCTATACACCAACAATGAATTAGTAGAAAGAGAAATCAGGAAAACAATTGCATTCACAATAGCATCAAAAAGAATAAAATACCTAGGAATAAACCTAACCAAGGATGTAAAAGACCTATACCTTGAAAACTACAAGACACTCTTAAGAGAAGTTAAAGAGGACACTAACAAATGGAAACTCATCCCATGATCCTGGCTAGGAAAAATTAATATCTTCAAAATGGCCATCCTGCCCAAAGCAATATACAGATTTGATGCAATCCCTATCAAATTACCAACAGCATTCTTTAATGAACTGGAACAAATAGTTCAAAAATTCATATGGATCACCAAAGACCCCGAATAGCTAAAGCAATCCTGAGAAGGAAGAATAAAGTGGGGGAGATCTCACTC
Source organism: Manis pentadactyla (assembly GCF_030020395.1). Classification (NCBI taxonomy): domain Eukaryota; kingdom Metazoa; phylum Chordata; class Mammalia; order Pholidota; family Manidae; genus Manis; species Manis pentadactyla. Next base: position 25,438,293 of record NC_080021.1, on the reverse strand, counting down.
CCCAACTTCAAGCTCTACTACAAAGCCACAGTAATCAAGACAATTTGGTAATGGCACAAGAACAGAGCCACAGACCAGTGGAACAGAATAGAGAGTCCAGATATTAACCCAAGCATATATGGTCAATTAATATATGATAAATGGACCATGTATATACCATGGGGTAATGACAGCCTCTTCAATAGCTGGTGTTGGCGAAACTGGACAGCTACATGTAAGAGAATGAAACTGGATCACTGTCTAACCCCATATACAAAACTAAATTCGAAAGGGATCAAAGACCTGAATGTAAGTCATGTAACTGTGAACTCTTAGAAGAAAACATAGGCGAAACTCTCTTGAATATAAACATGAACAACTTCCTCATGAACATATCTCCATGGACAAGGGGGAAAAAAGCAAAAATGACCAAGTGGGACTATATCAAACTAAAAAGCTCCTGTACAGCAAAGGACACCATCAATAGAACTAAAATGCATCCTACAGTTTGGGACAACATATTCATAAATGACATTTCCAATAAGGGGTTGATATCCAAAATATGTAAAGAGCTCACGTGCTTCAACAAACAAAAAGCAAATAATCCAATTAAAAAACGGGCAGAGGATCTGAACAGACACTTCTCCAAAGAAGAAATTCAGATCGCTAATCATCAGAGAAATGCAACTTAAAACCACAATGATATATCACCACACACCAGTTAGGATGGCCAACACCCAAAAGACAAACAACAACAAATGTTGGCGAGGATGTGGTTAAAGGAGAACTCTCCTACATGTTGGTGGTAATGCAAGTTAGTTCAACAATTGTAGAAAGCAGTATGGAGGTTCCTCAAAAAACTATAAATAGGAATACTATTTGACCCAGGAACTCCACTGCTAGGAATTTACCCTAAGAATTCAAGAGCCGAATTTCCAAAAGATATATGCACCCCTATGTTTATCGCAGCACTATTTACAATAGCCAGGAAATAGATGCCACCTAAGTGTCCATCAGTAGATGAATGGATAAAGAAGATGTGGTACATATACACAATGGAATATTATTCAGCCATAAGAAGAAAACAAATCCTACCATTTGCAACAACATGGATGGAGCTAGAGGGTATTATGCTCAGTGAAACAAGCCACGTGGAGAAAGACAAGTACCAAATGATTTCACTCATCTGTGGAGTACAAGAACAAAGCAAAAACTGATGGAACAAAACAGCAGCAGACTCACAGAACCCAAGAATGGACTAACAGTTACCAAAGGGAAAGGGACTATGGAAGAAGTGTGGGAAGGGAGGGATAAGGGGAATAAGGGGCATTATGACTAGCACACATAATGTAGAGGGGAGCATGGGGAAGGCAGTATAGCACAGAGAAGGCTAGTAGTGACTCTATAGCATCTTACTGTGCTGATGGACAGTTACAATAATGGGGTATGTGCTGGGGACTTGATAATGGGGGGAATCTAGTAACCAAAATGTTGCTCATGTAATTGTATATTAAGGATACAAAAAAAAAAGGCAGTGGTTCATTTGTGTTCTTTTGCTTGTGGCTGTCCAGTTTTCCCAACATCATATATTGAATAGAGTATCCTATCCCAGTTGTATATTCTTGGCTCCTTTGTTATAAATTAGTTAACTGGGACCCTATTTCTGGACCTCTATTCTGTTCCATTGACTTATTTGTCTGTTTTTTATGCCAATATCGTACTGTTTTGATTACTATAGTTTTATAATATACTTTTAAATCAGGAAGTGTGATGCCTCCAGTTTTGTTCTTCTTTTTCAAGACTGCTTTGACTATTCAGTTTCTTTTGTCTTACGTAAAAATTTTGAGATCCACTGAAATAGTGAAAAATGCCATTGGAATTTTGATAAGAATTTCACTGAATCTGTCAATGGCTTTGGGTAGTACGGACATTTTGTTAACACTCATTCTTCCAGTTAATGAGCATGGAATATCTTTCCAAATATTTGTGTCTTCTTCAGTTTATTTCACCAATGTCTTACAGATTCGGTGTACTGATCTTCACTTCCTTCCTTGGTTAAATTTATTTCTAGGTATTTTATTCTTTTTGATGCAGTTGTAAATGGGATTGTTTCCTGTATTACTCTTTCTGATAATTCATTATTAGTATGTAGAAATGCAACAGATTTTACATAGAGATTTTGTGCTTTGCAACTTTACTAAATTTGTGTATACTAACAGTTTTGGTGGAGTCTTTAGGGTTTTCTATATATAATGTCATATGCAAATAGAGACAGTTTTGTTTTACTTCCTCCTTGCTGATTTGAATGCCTTGTATTTATCATTTTTGATTACTGATTCAGCCTCCTTCTAGTAATCAGCCTGTTCTGATTTTCTATTTCCTCATGATTCACTCTGGATAGGTTGTGTGTTTTTAGAAATCTATCCCTTCTTGTAGGTTGTCCCATTTTTTGGTGAATAATTGTTCATAGCAATCTCTTGTGATCCTTTGTATTTCTGTGGTATCAGTTGTAATATCTCATTTCTAATTTTATTTATTTGAATCTTCTCTTTTTTCTTCTTGGTTTGTCAGTTTTGTTTATCTTTCCAAAAAAAAGAAAAACAGTGTTTAGTTTCATTTATCTTTTCTATTGTCTCTTTTTGCTCTATTTCATTTATTTCTGCTTTGATCTTTGTTATTTCCTTAAAATGCCACTTTCCTGTATATAATTTCTTGTATAAAAATTTCTTGTTTATAATTTTAATGCATCATCATCTCTATGCCTTAGTTTCCTCTTCTACAAAATGCAATTGACAGTAGTTTTTACCTCCTATGGATTTTGTAAGGATTAAAGAACATAATGCATGTAAAAGAATTAGTCCAGGGCCTGGTATATATTAAATTCTAGTTAAATATCCTACAACCACATTGGAACATGGTTGCTAGAGTGTCCATGTAAAAATGTGTACACATGGTAGCAGGGGATGGGGCTGGAAAGAGGGTTCATTTTATTTAATGTCTCAATTTCCAGGTGCTAGGGCCAGTATAGGTGCTGAAAATGCACTCCTCTCTCTGTCAGAGTGGGCTTCATGGGTGTGTGACCTGTACAGTGTTACAGGGTCCCATTTTGGTTTCATGCTCTCCTGTCACCTTGAAATTCTTATTAATCTTTCAATACGGAACTCCACTTTTTTTTTTTTTTGCACTGGCCTGAAAATTTATGTAGCCATTCCCACCTCCCATTAATCAAAGTCCGTGTCCACTGGACAAGGCGAGACTAAGAGCCACTGCTACCTCCTAGCACAGAGATCAAAGCTTCTGTAGTCCAGCAGCCTGGGAGGTAGGTTCAACTTGATTAGAGGGAGTTGTACTCTAAGACCTCAGTTTTACCACAACGCCATTTCTTTGACACTTCATTCAAGGATGTTCCCCAACCCCCCAAAATAACACCTACCCTCAGTGGAAACCTCCTTGGTTTTCTGAGTATGAGCATTGGGTGGTCTGTGTAGGGTTTTTCTTCCAACTTTTAAGTTTGAGTACTTCTGCTTGATCATTTTTCATTAGGCAGAAGGATTTTATGGATACCATCAGAATTCTGCTCAAAGTAAAAAAAAAATAGTAATAACTTGTAGGTCTTGAAGAAGCAGAGGAGGCTCAAGAAGAAAAGCACATAAAATAATTAAATGGTCACTTTAATGGTATTTCCAATTGTCAAAACCACTCTGACATCTGTCTTGCTAACGAGAGGCATTCTTAGGGTTTTACAGACATTGAGTTGAGAAGGAATTTATCTGTGAGATGGCTGAGTTGTAGCCAGTAAAATGATCTGGTGGAGGAATATTGCCCTTGGAGCTGACAAGTTTGAATCCTGTTTGTCCAGGTGCAGTACTCATGTGCAAATATATCCACTCAGATGCTCTGCCACCAGGGTCTGCCAAGACATCCAGGTGTGCCCCAGGCTGGTGGGCTTAGCCACAGGGAGGCTGCACCTCACCTCATGGGAAAGTGGGGAGAGGCAGGGAGGGAGCCTATGACTCCTCATGATGAAATGATGTGCCTGTAATAACAAAGGAAAGAAATCCAAACAAAACAAACTCACAGTATAGGAGTTCCAACCAAGTTTAGAAGTGATGAAAGTGAAAAGAAAATTTAGCTGGAGTTCAAACTGTGGCTAGGGTTATGACAGTTAATAAATCAGCGAGTCTGGAAAATGTTAAGTCTCAACAATAAAACTAGGAAGTTGCAGGATTATCATTCAACTAGTGTTATTAAAAAAACAGTAATTGTTAACATGTGTGTGTCTCCTCTGCATGTATCTTCTATTTATTCTGTAGTAGGCTTGTCTTCTCCAGGAGTGTTCTTTATTGGCAAATGGGGTCTGCCACTTGCTAGCTATGTGGCCTCGGGTAGATTGTTTAAGAATTCTGAGCCCCAGTTTATTCATCTGTAAATTGGATTTCATAATAACTATCTCTGGGTGGTGACTTTCAAATATTTTGGTAGTAGCCTAGAGTAAGGAATATCATTTTGTATTGCAATGTAATACCCTACATTTACACCCACATATGTATAACCAAAACAAAGCTTTCATAAATATACCCATTACTGCAGTTGAGGTACTCTTATATTTTTATTCTTCTTTCTCCATTGTATTTTAGGAAATAATGGTTGTGACCCACTAAACTGATTTCATAACTTAATGTTTCAAAAATACCATGGTAGGTTCATCTGCCCATTAAAAGTTAAAATACTCATAAAGCACCTCGCTCACAGAAGGTGATGATATGAGCTCTCTTTCTTCCTGCTTGGGCAGCCACATTTCACTCTAGTTATAATTTGTTATTCACATTTCTATGACATTGATATGTGTAATATTTATATAGTTTTTGTAATCCAGTAAACTAAACACTTATTGCTTTGGGTTTCTCATTATCAGTGCTGATTTGATTGGGGCTGATGACAAGCATCATCTTGGCCTACTCACCAAGGAATTTATATGGTGCAGGTCATATTGAATCTACAAGTGAACCAACAATCCATGAAATCAACTTTTTAAAAAGATTCCTGTACATTGATTATTAACATGGGAATATGGCTTTACATTTACACAAAGCATACTTTTCCATGTAATTTTCACGTATACTATTTCATGGGTCCCTCACACTAACTAACTCTTAGATGCTGTTAAAGTGGAAACTATTACTGCCATTATGGATGTGATAAAACTGGGATACAGAGGCTTACACTTATTTTCTTGACCCTGGCTACAGATTAGAATAACTCAGAGAACTTTAAAAATATAGGAAACGCCTCTGCTTCAGAGATTCTGATCCAAATGGCCTGGATGGAGCCTGAACATCAGTATTTTCCAAAATGGCCTCGGGTTAGCCAAAGGAGAAGACAGGATTGAGAAACACTGGGTAACACAGTGCTGAGACTAAGACACTGATACATTAAATAAAACTAGGTGTCATAGTATTTTTCTCCACTGCCCCAAATCTGTACTTCCTCAGATGTTGTAACTTAGAGACTCTCTGCTGGAAAAGAGTTGTGCTAGTTTCTTCAAATCATTGCATGTGGACACCAGTTATAAAACACAGTTTCCTAGAAAATACAGGCATACCTTGGAGATATTGTGGGTTTGGTTCCAGACCACTGCATAAAATGAACATCCTAATAAAATGAGGCATATGAATTTTTTGGTTTCCCAGTGCATATAAAAGTTATGTTTACACTACACTGTAGTCAGATAAATGTGCAATAGTGTTACATCTGAAAAACATTGTATATACCTTTAATTTAAAAATACTGTATTGCTAAACATTGCTAACCACATCTGAGTTTTCAATGAGCCGCTGATCACAGATCACCATAACAAATATAATACTAATGAAAATATTTGAAATATTGCAAGAATTACCAAAATGTGGCACAGAGACATGAAGTGAGCAAATGCTTCTGGGGCATTGGGTAGATTTGCTCAATGCAGGGTTGTCACCAACCTTCGATTTGTAAAAATGCAGTATCTGTGAAACACAGTAAGATGAGGTATGCTGGTCTTCTCAGTTGCAGACTTCCAGCAAACTCTAACTAGCTTGTTTTCTGAGTTAGCATGAACCATGAGGTCTGTTTGGCATCCTCTGGAGAGTAGAACTGTTCGGTGGTCTCATGGCTGCTTACAGTGGTAGCTCATATATGTTACTTCCTCTTCTTTGCCCCCACCACTTCTGGCTCACTTCTTTGCTACACATCCAACAGATTCTACTGTACTTTTGTACTTGATTTTTTTCCCCAAGCTTGCTTCACACATTGGCTGTGAGTCCTTCAGGATACACAGCTTATTTTAGATACTTTCATGCTTCCCAAACCTAGCACAGGGCCCCAGTTGGGGCAGACACTTGGTGAATTTTGTTGAATGAATAGATGAATAACTTTGGGGCCCAAAGCACCTGTGGCTCTATGGGAAGATGGGTACAGGGGTTGGCCCCACCACATCTCGCACTCTGTTCTTTCTGCATTGCAGGCCTTTTGCTGAAAAGATGGGTTTTCTTTTCATGATGTTAAAGGAAAATAAGTTGATATCTGGTGTCTCTTGCTCACTATTGAGAAACCATAAAGTACAAAATTCTCTGCCATAAGGTTCTTCAAACTCCATGGTGCATTTCTGGCTTCTGAGCACCAGTTGCTTCCAGATTTGGAAGCCGACACACCACTGCAGAGAAGCTAGTCCCTTAAACCTAAGGAATCTAAGGACTCTCAAGTGCACACTCCACTCCAGGCTGGGGCTGGAGTCTCTACTCCAGGGCTTGGGTGCTGACCATTGGCAGTGATTATAATCTAATACACCAGCCTGGTAAAGTAGCAGTTCAGAAAATTCAACCAAGAAACTTGACTTATTTCTCCTTGAAGTTCAAATCCCACATCTTGGCATTGGTAGACTGTAGTTGATCCTGGTCCTAGCAAGAAAGCGAAGGAGAGCATAATGTTACAAACATGAAATGTGTGCATTTATCTCCCTCCCTGCTTTCAGGAACAGTTTCACATTTCATAGCCTTTTTTTGGAAGAAAACATTTTTATTTTTAGGCTTTTTTTTTGTTCTTAGAATCTGATTATAAAAGCACTATATGTACTTGTAGCAAACATCAAAAGTATTGAAAATCCCAATATAAGATTGTATATCAATGATACTTCAATAAAAAAAGAAAAAACAATATTAAAAATCTATGGAAAACAATAAAACCTAATCATAACCTCAGCTGTAGAGAAACCATTGGTAATATTTTGGTGTGCACATTTACAGTCCTTTTATCATGTGTGTGTACATGTTTATGTTTGTATATAACAATATTGTACTCAGTTTTGTTTCCAATTTTTCCATTCAAAAATATACTATAAACATGGTGACTCTATAGCATCTTAGTACACTGACAGACAGTGACTGTAATGGGGTATGTGGTAGGGACTTGATAATGGGGGAAATCTAGTAAACACAATGTAGCTCATATGATTTTATATTAATGATACCAAATTTTAAAAAATACCATAAACACAGCCCCATTTTTTAATTCTTAAAATTTCCCTTAGCCTTAGATACCCCCTGAAGAATGCTGTCTGTGTCTAGTCCAACAATCTTTTACAAGTCTTTGGTGCATCATCCACGGTTTTCAAGGGTGTTCATATTCTTCTCTGTTGATAGAAATCACACTATGTGCTGGACGCCTAGACACTGAATGAATGTAGTAAGTGCTCAATGAAATGAATGGAATTGAGCAACTCAGCTGTCTCCCCAGTCAGCTCACCAGTGGAGGTGATATTTGAGCTGAGCCTAAGGCGAGCAGGAATGCATCTGCCAAATGCACCGAGGCTTTTTCAGCTGAGGTCCCATCCTGGGCCAGCTTTTCTACAAGACAACCCATCACTCAAGTTTGAGTGGCATAATTGGATGTATTTGTCCACCAATACCCCGACCTAACATAGGACCCCAGTGTCTTCTACACCAGGGGTTTATTCTAAAACCCGAAGCTCTCTGTGTCTTCATTTCTTCATCCACAGCAGTGATGATTCTAATGCCCACCTCCTGAGGAGATGATGTAATGAATGAGAAAGTTCCTGGGAAAGTTTGTGAAAACAAGCTTTCTATGAACCCCCAGCTGAAGGGATTTCTGCCCTTTGCACACCACACAGCAAAGCACAGCTCTTTGAACTTCCCTTTGATGAAGAAGCACAACTGAATAGGCATCCTGCAAAAGCTACATTTTTCCAAATTAAAACTGGGATTTCACATATAAATCTTTTTATTTATGTTAATGACACACACAACCAATGCACCTTTTGGGCTCTTGGCTTCTGGTTTGCTTTATAATGGCATCTTCCAGTGGCACTGGCTTCTGGTGAGACCTCACTCTAACCACTACTAGAACAGAAGGTTTAGGTCATGCTGACAGGAAAAGAAATCCTAGAAGCCTGTCAGGTGATTCATTTATTATCTGTGCATGAATTCATTCAACAAACATTGAGCACTCACTTTTTGCCAGGAATTGTAATAGGTGTTGAGATACAGATGCTAAAGGGCCCGTCCTTGCCCCCAGGAGCTCATATTCCTATAGAGGAGGCAGATATGTCAACAAACAACTACAGTACAATTTAATAGGGCTGTATAGTCCAACAAGTATTTGTTGAGCTCCTACTGTGTGCCAGAGATTGTTCTGGGGTTGAGAATATATTGTGAATTTGTCATCAGAGCTTATATGCTAGTGTTAGGGGAAAAGTTATGATCTGGCTGTCGTAGGTACAGAGCTAAAGACAACTAACTGGAGAAATCATGGAAGACTCCTAGTGGAAGTGATATTTGAGCTGAGCCTTAGTGATTGAATAGGGACTTTCTAAGTGAAGGGAGGTGGAAGCTATGGGAAAAGGCATATGGGAAAGAGAGGGCTTTCTGGGCAGAGGAAATATAATCTGCCAGGGCATGTATGGTTACATCTGGGGCAGTGGGAAGAGATGAAAAGGCCAGCTCATAAAGGGAGCTTATGTATCTTGTAAGGTGTTCAAACTCCATCCTGTAGATTGTAGGCAGATGTTCAACATTGTAAGATTTGTGTTTTAAAATGATTTTTTAATAGCAATAAGGAAAATAGATTTCTCAGGGGTAGGGGTGGCCAAGAATGCTGTCAGGGAGAAAGGTTAGGAGTCTGATTCCATTACCAAAAGCAAATGGCTAGGCTTGAACTCACAACAGTGGTGTTGAGAATGAAAATGAAGGGCTGGATGCAAGAGAAATCTCAGATACTGAATCTATAGATCTGTAGAAGGTTGGAGGTAGGATGAGGAAGATTAGAAGGGGTGGAATTCAAAGTGACTGCCAGGTTTCAGTGACCTAAGTGGTTGGTATCTATCTGATGACAGGAAATTATCCTAGATGTTCCTTTGCTAATTTCAGGTTGCTGGTCAAAGAAACCATCACTATCCATGCTCCACACAGACAGCTGGGTTAATTTGTGCAAGTCTTTTCAAGTTAGGAAGATAGTTTTGGCATATATGCTTGAATATTTTTTCACAAACCTGTATGTATATTTACAACCTGGCATACGTACTGACCCCACTTATTTAAATGACCCCCTCTTTGTTTATGGATATCACTTAATTTAATTATTTGAATGACATGTTACTGCAGCAGTACAGTGTGGCGATTACACGCACGGGTTCTGGAGCCAGGCTGTCTGCAGAAACTGTGCTTCCATCCCTCATTTGCAGACTGACCTGGGGCGAGTAATATAACTGCTTCCTCTCTGAGTCTCCCTCCTCTGCAAGGTGGTCATAACAGTTACACCTGCCTCACAGGGGCACTGTGAGGATTAGATGAGTTTATCATGGTAATTCAATTAGTGCCTGGCCTGCCTGCTACATAGTAAGTGCTCTGTGATTGTTATGTCTTATTATCATGCCGAGAACACCTCCATGGAACAAACCTTGTAAGGGCCCCTGATGCTGCTGGAGTGGATGTGTGCCTATTGCTCCCACACAGAGCCCTTGCTCTGTGCCGTGAGCTGTGCATGTATGACCTCCTTCAGTTGCACAACAGAGTTATGAGGTCCTTCATATAGTATCATAACCTTATAGTTACAAATAAAGAAACAGAGACCAGGGATGTTAAGCAACCTGCCCTAATCACACAGCTAGTGAGAAGAACTAGAATCCAATTCCCAGGACTGCCTGGCTCTAATGCCATGGATGTAATCCAGTCTGTTGCTAGGGCAGCCAGTGACCAGAGAAGCCCACCTTCTAATAGGACACTGGCTGGAAGGGCCTCATTATTCCAGCAGCAAGATCCACCTTGGGTCTTCAATAGCCTAGACTAGTGCTGCACATGAGGATGAAGTGCACCCTAGCAAGCGTCCTTTGGTGTGGGAGAGGATGGTTAGGCTTCTTCCTTTATTTCTTTCTTCAGCTATGGAGTCCACAGCAATCAAGTCTCCTCTCCTTTTTTCTTTTAGGGATTTAGACCTATTTATAGAAGCCTTGAAACAAAAGATCCAGTTTAGCAGGTTGCAAAACATTGTAAGAATATGATATGGAAAAGATTGTTTTAAAAAATAATTGCTTCAGCTGCATTTAACTGAACCATAAAAACCACTTAGAAGAGAATATACTTTGAGTACACGTCATCTGTGTGCTCAGTTTATCCATTTCCACATCATCACTTTCATGTCTAGTTGGAACCTGGTAAATATCAGTCCTTGTCTTTCATTTTGCTTTTTAGTTAGGTTCCTGTAGAAGCTGCTGATGGTTCAGACCAGCACATTGTCATCTTTCATGAAGTTTTCTTTGATGCCCAAAGATTCCAGGTTGTTTGATACAAGTGTGAAATATTATTAAACATTCTGTCTTTTTTTTATTGTAAGCTGCGACACTTAGGGAGAATTTAGGAGTAAGTTATTGATGTAGGTTATTTCTAGGTACTGGAGTTTGAGAACTTTGCAGCATCCCAGTCATTGATTATTATCTCAGAGCACACCCAAATTTCAAAGGACCTCTTCTAACCCAAAAAGTCTCTTATGAGCAGCTTTCTCAAGACTATGGAAGTTGAATTTCCTAAGCTTTGAATCTGTCATCGAAAGCAAACATGTTTTCCCCGTGTCTAAGGCGTTAACTACCACCCCCGGCAGTCTCTCCTGTTACTCTCTTCCGGGGAAAGAAATTTGGCTTCCACCCAAGTTAGGTGTGCCCCTTTAGCTCAGCTGGATATTTGGCAATCTACATGTTAAAAGAAGATGAAATAGATAAACTGGGTCAACCTTTGCTTTCTAGAAAGGATTCATTTCTGAGATCCTTTATGTTGAAAGTTTCCCTTGAACCTTTGAGATGATTTGCAAAACCCAATTTAAACAAAACTTTTCAAGAGCTCCTCTTTTGAGTAAAGCACTGTTAGTTTGTGTAGTCTTTAAATCCTTGGTTAGCATCGCTTGAGTGCTGATGTCAAAAAAAAAAAGAGAAAAGCATATCTATATAAAAAATGGTCTTTTGGCACTATAGATTACAAACACAAATGAGAAGTTCATGAAATTATTGGTTTGAGAAAGAGTCCGTTCTCATGGACTCAGATATAGTTCCCAAAATTCATTTCTGTACACACTGAGGTATGTGTGGTTTCATCTCATGAATCTGAAAGTGACTTGGAGGCTTCATACAGAGTGCTCACCAAGTGCAAGCTGGCAGAACCAGGAGAGAGATGTGTTGCTGTGATGCGTTTTTTCATATATGACAACTGTAATAGAATTATACACAGCAGCAACAGCATTATGCACAGCTCCTTTTGGGTTCCCGGATCCAATTACAATGTGTGGGTGTGGGAGGGAGGAGAACTTCCCACACATACCACCAAGCAATTCCTGAACACCAGCGGGTGTCTAAGATCTCAATTCTGGTGCTGTCTCTCTGGGGACAGCACCAGAGTCCCCAGATTAAAGGCTCCATCCCGCAAGACTGCCCTCCACCCCCAACTGCAGATGCCCGTGGCAAGCCCCAGGCAGTTCTCTGTGCTTCTGACCTACCGGCTACAGATTGGAGGTTCCCAGGACCTCCCGCTTAGGTTTGATTAATTCGCTAGAGCAGCTCCCAGAGCTCAGGGAAACACTTAGGTTTACTAGTTTAATAAAGGGTACCGTAAAGGATACAAGTTAACAGCCAGATGAAGAGAGACATAGGGCAAGGTCCCAAATAAAGGAACTTCTATCCTCGTGGGGCTTGGCACCTGGTTTGGGGGCACGTGGAAGCATTTTGGTTCCCAAACTATGGAAGCAGAATCCAAGAGAGCAATAAACCCTTCTCATGAATTATTGTGAGGGCTTCATTGCATAGTAATGACTGACTAAATTATTGGCCATTGGCTGATTCAACCTCCAGCCCCTGCCCTTGGGTGGGGTTACATGAATGACCAAATATGTATTTCTTATGACTCATTATATCGCAGTTCCTTTGTCTTGTTTTCTTTTAAAGCTACCATTTTATTGGGTGCTTATTATAAGCTGAATGATTTGCAAAGTGCTTTATATACATCTTACTTCATCCTTGCGTGAAACTGGGGGCACCTGGAATTAACTCACATCTTGCTCGTGAGAAAACTAAAGTTTTAAGAGGTGAAATCATTTGTCCAAGGTCACACAGTTAATTAGTAGTTCTTGGTTCAAAAACATGCTTGTGCAGTGTCAAAGGCCATACTCTGAGCCAGAATGCTTGCCATTAACCTCAGCTGCACCTCCAGGCTGAGCCGCTAAGTTGCTGGGTTGGGATTCCCTGACACCTATGTGTGTCTGTTTTCCAGCAGGTATAATGAGGGCAATAGTATTTCTCATTATTGTGGTGAAAGCCAAGAGAGATCCTGGATGAGAAGACGATTCCAGAGCACCTTGATATTATATAAAGAGTGACAGTATAAGAGTGATGTCCCCTCTGAAAGATGAGAGGATTGGAACCACTTTGTATTGTGGTTTGGGTGTGCACTCCTGCTTTCTTTCTTGAGAGGTCAGGGACACATTGCATTATTTTAATATACTTCATGGGATCTAGCAGGTTAATAGGTGTTAAGTAAATACTCATTGAATGAATAAATGGCAGTATTAATAGCTAACATTTTTTTGAGCTGTTAGTGTGAACTCAGGCACTGTTTTACATACGTTCTATATAGTAAGCTCATTCAATCCTTACAAGAGCCCTATGTGGTAGGTTTGAACATCCTTCCCATTTCACATATGAGGAAACTAAGGGACCAAGAGATTTGCCAAAGGACACTCAGTTAGAAAATGGGAGAGGTCGCATAAGAACTTAGGTCCTTTGGCTCCAGAATCTTCTCCCCTAACTGCTATGCCCTAAAGCTTCTTATGAAATCCTGCCTCACCATTTCAGCCACTTCTGCACTGCATAGCACCCTTCCCTACTTTATTTTTAACATAGAATTTCTCAGAGCTAACATACTTTATGCTTGTTTAATTACATTATTTTATTCTCCTTTTTGGTTTCTCTCTCCACACTAGAATGTAAGCTCCAAGAGAGCACAGCTTTCTGTCATCTTTGTTTACTCATACATCCCTGACCATTTTTTACTTCCTGGCATACCTATGGACTACTGATAAATATAGAACAGGGCCTGGCACATAGTCGGCAGTAAATTGATCTTCACTGAATGAGAGGATGATTGACTCATGGGCATATCTGTAAACTCATTAGACCTGGCAGTTATTCAGGGTCTATCCTGCTATAATTCTGCTTGCAGTGGTGATTTTGAATACAATATAGAAAGGTAGGCATATAATAGATGTTCCTTTGGACTGAAGAGTGAATGAGATGCCCAGAAGTAATTCAGGCAAGGGGACGAAAGACATAGGATGGTAGCTGGGAGGGATGCCAGTGGCGGGAGAACATATCTACAGCTGGAAAGATTTGCAGACTAAGAGGAAGGAACATGTGGAAAGGAAGATGTGAGTGGAGGTGATTGATGGCTCAGCAAAGGGAGAGAAGAACTAGATTAAGAACTCCAGTGAAGGGGCCAGTCTTGCAAAGGGGGAGGTCAGGGAGGACAGCCACTGCTTTTGAATGGAGCAAAAGGAGGCAATGACTGGTAATTATGCAGAGAGATTTGAAGTGCAGAGAAACTGAGATCTTACTGCACAACCTTGATCTTCCCAGGATAATCGCAGGATGAAGTTCTCTACAGATGATATTGAAGAAAATTCTGATCTTAAAAAATGTCAAATAAGGAACAGAGGACTGAACTTCACTTCATTTAAGACATTCATCTCATGTAGATAGTCAGTAACAATGACAGGAAATCAAGATTGGGCTAAATGAGTGTGAAATTGCTCGTTGTGAAACTGTTAGTAAAAGGAGATTGCTTGATAAAGGAGCCCTGACTTAAGGTGTTTTCACTGACAGCATAATAGGAACAAAAAAATGGCATCATGCCTTGATGTTCCTATGGGATCATGAGATCAGCCAAAGATCTGAGCCCATAAGGCAAAAAGACATCTTGCCTCCCAAAGTTGCTGACTTTCAGACCAGGAGGACATTTGTGATTCATCATTACCTGTGACATCAGCTGCTGCACTAAGATCACTGACTACGTTGTTCTACTCAACATGAGATCTGCTTCCAATTTATTACTTGAAATTTGCTTCTGCCCCCTTTCTTTATCTTCCCAGTTATTCTTCAAGACATTAATCTGTCTTCTTTCTTCTGTTACTGATCATTATTTCTGTTCTCTGCGAGTTTTCCTACTCAAGAATTCACCCCTTGTAGTAGCTACCTATTGCTGAGTAACAAAATTACCCCCAAACTTAGAGGCTTAACTTAACAAATATTTATAATCTCAAAGTTTCTGTGTTAGGAATTTGGGAGCAGATGAGTTGATGCCTCTAGCTTATGGTTTTTCTCTCAAGGCTGTGATAAGAGTTTTGCTGGGGCTGCAATATCATTTGAATGCTCTACTGAAGGATTAACCTCCAAGCTGGGCCTTTCCATAGGGCAGTTCACAGTGTGGTATCTGGCTTCCTTCACAGTGAGCAAGAAAAGGCAAGCAAAATGGAAGTCAGAGTCTTTTGGTAACAATCTCAGAAGTGACATCCCATCACTTTGCCATATTCTGTTCATCACTAGGTCCAGCCCACACTCAAGTAGAGGGACAAAGTTGATTATCAAGAGATAAGGATCACTAGGGACACTCTTAACAAGCTGCCCCCCATATGCACATTGGTTGCTCTACCCATCCTAGCTGTCATCAATCAGCTGTAGCTGATTGTTGTAGTCACTCTGCATAGCCAAGATGTACTTCCTTAACATTCACCCCAAAATTTGGTTCACATGTTGAAACTGATGGCAGTACACATACACCAAGAGGATATGAAAAGATTTATTACATAATGAGGCTTTCTGGAGAGATCCAGGCTGGCTCCCAAGCTGTCCAAAATGGTTTGAAAGAGCAAGGAAAAGAGATGATTTGGGGTTTTATGGTGGGTGGGGCGGGGATGAGGATTCCTGTGTATGGGTCAGGGCTTGTGTGGTTTGAGTTGCCTGCTGGCACTAAAGGAGGCTATGTGTGGACTTTCTTATCAGTGTTCTCAGATGTGGGGCAGCAATGGAAAGGGTACTATAGGGTTTGAAAGCTATCAGCTGTCAATTATCAAATATGAAGTCAGACCATTTATTACACTGTTGTACTTGAAATTCAATGGATAAGACAGGGTTTTAAGATTCTAAAGTCTGATTCTGTGGTGGATGTGATGATGATTGATCACTCTGTGTATACAGGCATACCTCCTCATTTTGTGCTTTCAAAATATTGTGTTTTTTACAAATTGAAGTTTTGTGGCAACCTACATTGAACAAGCTCTGTTAGAACAATTTTTCCAAAGCATTTGTTCGCTTTGTGTCTCTCTGTGCCATATTTTGGTAATTCTCAAAATATCTCAAAATTTCATTATTATATTTGTTATTTATGTGTGGTGAGTAATCATGACTTGCTGAAAGCTCAGATTATGATTAGCATTTTTCAGCAATAAAGTCTTTTTAGACTAAGGCATATACATTTTTTTTAGACATAATGCTATTGCACACTTAATAGACTACAATATAGTGTAAACATAATTCTTATATTCACTGGGAGGCCAAAACATTCATTTGACTCATTTTATTCTGATACTCACTTGACTGTGGTGGTCAGGAACCAAATCTGCAATGTCTGAAAGGTATATAGGCCCGTAGGCTCACTGACACATGACAGCATGTGCCTGAAGAAGTGAGTAGAATATAAATAAATGTGTCTACATGCTTACATTGTCCACAAATGAAGACTAAGAATATTTTAGTTTTCAAAATAGCCACACTGAGGAATTTTTCCCTGCAAAGATAACAATGTTAGGATATCTACATTTAAAATATTTTGTCATTTTGCCAATTGTCCTCAGACATTTGTATCTTGGTAAAAATAACAGAGTGTTGTTCAATTTCTTTTAATACAAAGGCTGTTTTTTTAATATTGTAGTCTGCTACATCTCTTTTAAAAAAATCATCTTTATTAAGGTATAATTAGTATACAACAAATTGTATTTAAGGCATACATGTTGACAAATTATGACAAATGTACATACCTGTGAAACTACTGGCAAAATAAAAAACAGAAAATTCATATCACAACAAAAATTTTCCTCGTGAACTTTTGCAATCCATCCCGGCTTTTGCCCACAGCCCCAGGCAACAACTCACCTACTTTTTGTCTCTATAGATTAGTTTACAATTTTTAGAATTTATATAAACTGAATCATTTAGTATGTACTCTTTTGTGTCTATTTTCTTTCACTTAACCTAATGATTTTAAGATTCATTCATGCCATCATGTGTATTAATAGTTAAACCTCCTTTATTGTTGAGTAATATTCCATTGCATTGGTACAATTTGTTGATCTAGTCACCTATTGATGAACACTAGGTTGGTTTGTTTCCAATTTGGGGTCAGTATTAATTAACTTTCTATGGACATTTTCATGTAAGATTACATGTAGACAGATGCTTTTATTTCTCTTGGGGGAAATCCTCAGAGTGTATGACCAACTTTTTAAGACACGGCCAAACTGTTTTCCAAAGTACAGTTGTACCATTTTGCATTCCCACCAATAGTGAATGAAACTTCTAGTAGCTCCATATCCTCATCAAAACTAGGCATGGTAAATCTCCATCTTGGCCACTCTAGAAAATATATGTTGTGGTATCTAACTGTGGTTTTAATTCATGCTTTCCTAATGACTATATGTTGAGCAATTTTTCATGTGCTGTTTTGCTCTCCATATCTTTTCTCTGGCAGAGTGTGTATTTGAATCTTTCATCTAGTTTTAATTGGGTTGTTTCATTATTGTTGTTAAGTGTTCCTTATATATTCTATATACAAGCCCATTGCTACTTGTGTATATATTAAGGATTTTCTCCTCATTTATAGTTTGACATTCCATTTTAACAATGATTCTTGAAGAGTAAATGTTTCTAGTATTAATGAAGTTCAATTTGTTGATTTTTTCTTTTATAGTTCATACATTTTGTGTTTAAAAAAATCTTTGACAAATCCAAGATTGTTAATTAAAATTTTGTTTTCTTTTTGAAATTTTATAGTTTTTGTTTTACTTATTTCTATGATCCATTTCATATTAATTTTTGTATATGATGTTTTAGTAAGGGTTTAACTTCACTTTTTGTTTGTTTGTTTGTTTTTGGCTATCCCATTACTTCAGCACCATTTATTGAAAAGATCATCCTTTCCCTATTGAACTGCTCTTGCACTTTTGTGAAAAAACAATTGACACTATATATGTTGGTCTATTCCTGGACTCTATAATCCATTAACTTGATTAATCTATCCTGATCCAATATGACACTATATTGAATATTGCAGCTTTACAATGAGACTTGAAATCAAAAGTATAAATCCTCTAACACTGTTATTCTTTTTCCAAGTTGTTTCAGCTGTACTTAGTTCTTTGCATTTCCATATCCGGCTGGGCTTTTGACTGGGATTACATTGAGCCTATAAATTAATTTGGGGAAGATTTGACATCTTAGCAATGAATTTTCTGATCCAAGAATACAGTACATTTCTCTATTATGTCTTCTTTAAATTCTCTTACCAGTAGTTTAGTTTTCAGTTTGTGAGTATTGCACATCTTGTGCCAAATATACCCCTAATTTTTCATATTTTTAAATGTTGTCAAAGATTTTTAAAATTTTCACTTTCTGATTATCTGTTGCTAGTATAGAAATAGAAATGATTTTTGTATATTAAATTTGTATCTGCAACTTTGTTAAAGCATTAAAAATATTTCTTAGAATTTTTTAATATGAAGACTCATGTCACCTATAAATACACCTACAGATTTTTTAAATGCGCTTTACACAGTGGAGGACATTCCCTTCTAATTTTAGTTTGCTAGAATTTTTTCAGAAACGGATTTTTGATTTTGCCAAATACTTTTTATGCACCTTTTGAAATGATCATATGACATTTTGATTTTGGTCTGTTAAAATAGTGAATGACCTTGATTGATTTTCAAATACGAAAATAATCTTGAATTGCTGGGATAAACCCATCTGATAATTATGTATGGTATATTTCATATGTTGCTAAATTCAATTTTCTAAAATTTTGTTGAGAACTTTTACATCTATGTTTATAAGGGAAACAAGACTGTGGTTTTCTATTTTTATTAATGTTTTTCTCTATTTTTTTCCCCCTCTGGTCCATTTCATTATTTTCTGCTATGTATTATTTCCTTTCCTATCCTTATCTGGCATTTAATTGGCTCTTCTATTCCTAGTTTTTTAAGGTGAAAGTTTAGGTCATTAATATCTTCAGTGCTAGAAATTTCTTCCTATGCACTTATTCAGCTGAATTCCACAAACTTTAATGATTTGTTTCCATTTTTACCATTTCAAAATAATTCCTAATTTCCCTTTTAATATCTTCTTTGTCTCATAGTTTATTAGAAGTCCATTATTTAGATTTGACGATTTTCATTACATTTTCTGTTGATTTCTAATTTAATTACATTGTGGTCAGAGAACATATCTCATTTGTTTTAATCCTTTTAAATTTGTTAAATCTTGTTTTGTGACCTAGAATATGGTCTATCTTGACAAATGCTTCATGTACATTTGGAAAGAATGTGTTTTCTGCTGTTATGGGCTGGAGAGTTCTAAAAATATTATTTAGGTCAAGTTGATCTTGTCTTGATCAAGTCTTTCATATCCTTACTAATTTTCTGTTCACTTTTTCTCACAATTTTTATGAATTTTTTTCCTATTTCCCTTTGAGCTTTATCAGATTTACTTTTTATATCCTAAGATCCTATATTTAGGATTCTATATCCTTTTGATGAATGGACCCCTTTATGATTATGAAATGGCCCTGATAACATTCTTTGCTCTGAAATCTAATCGATTATATATTAATATAGTCATTCCGGTTTTCTTCTTGGTGTTTGCATATTATATCTCTCCCCACCCTTTTACTCTTAATCTATTTACATATTTATAGTGAAAGTATGTTTTTTGTATGTGGCAAAAAAATTGGCTACTGTGTTTCTAATGAAAAATCTGCTGTAATTTTAAATGTTGATTCCTTTCTACATAATATGTCTCTATTATTTGACTGTTTTTCAGATTTCTCTCTTCATCAGTGGTTTTAAACAGTTGACTATGATGTACCTTGTTATAGGATTCATATTTCTTATGTTTGGGGCTTGTTGAACTTTATGGTTTTCATCAAAGTTGAGAAATTTGAGGCCATTATTTTCTTAAATATTTTTCTGCTTCCTCCTTTTTTTCAGGGACTCCATTTTTATATTAGGCTGACTAAAGTTTCTTTAGCATTCACTGATGCTCTGTTTAATTTTTTTCAGTCTTTCTGTGTTTAAGTTTGGATAGTTTCTATTACTATCTATTCAGATTCATCAGTCTTTTCTTTTTCAGTGTCTAGTAGACTCTCAATTCCATCTAGTGAACATTTCCATTATAATAATTGTATTTTTCTTTTCTAGAAGTTCTATTTTGATTTTTAAAAATCTTATATGTCTTTACATGGTCAATCTCATTTGCTCAGCATAAGGAATACAGTTATAATAACTGTTTTAATGTATTTGTCTACTGGTTCTGTAATCTTTGTAATTTAGGGCTCATTAAGTATTGCATTCCTTCCTCCTAGGCATGCTTGGAATTTTTGGATTGGCTATCAACACTATGAATTTTATGTTGCTGGATGCTTTATATTTTTGTATTCTTATATCCTTGAACTTTTTAAATGGGACACAGTTATGTTCATTGGAAACAATTTGCTCCTTACTTTCAAACTTTATTAGGCATGTACAGAACACTCTTTAGTGTCAGGCTAACATTTTTCTGAGGATCCCACCCAATCTCCCTGATTATAAGGTTTACCACTATGGATGATGGAACACAAACCATTCTTATCTCTGTGTGATCTCTAGATATTGACACTCTGCCCCTTCATGTAGTTTTTTTCCCCATAATCTTAGGTATTTTGCTCACATGTATTCATTGGTTAGTATTCAGCTGAAGATTCAAGGGGGACCCTCCGCAGAATGCTAAATTTCCTTCTCTGTGCACTTCTCTTCTCATAAGTGACCCTGTGAATTCTAGTCATCTTGACCTCATAGGACCATCAGCTCCTTCTCAACTCAGGGAGACTGTCAAGTTCAACTTAGGGTTCCCCTCTGTAAGCCATAGCCTGGACAGAGGACTGTCTCATTTGTTTCCCTTCTCTCTGTGACCACTGTCCTGAGCTGCCAGATATTCAGTGTCTGGAAAGTGTTATCATAAATTTTGACTGTTTTTAATAATTTCATGTAGAAGGATAAACCCAATACCTATGTTCCATATTGGCCAGAAGAGGACATCTGTCAGTGAGATGTAATTTATTTTAGTCTTATTATATGTGAGATTAGGAATATTCCTTTATATGTAAGGGTCCTTGTGTTTCTTTTGCTTTCCTGTATATTCTGGTCCTTAACCACCCTCCTACTCCCAACCATTGGTATATTGGTCTTTTCCTTCTTTGTTTCTAGAAACTCTCTGGATATGACAGGGATGAGCCCCTCTTTTTGGTAAACCTTTTTCTGCTGTCTTGTGTTTCTCTTTGCTTATGGTGTCTTTTATTCCATACATATGTTTTTCATTTTTATGAAATCAAATTTATCACTGTTATCCTTTATTGCATTTGGATTTTGAGTCATATTTGGAATGTCCTTCCTGTGGTGTATGTTTAATATCCTGCTGAGAATGGATTTTATTTTTGCCAATAGCCTAAAATTATTTGGAACAAAACCTGGTGAATGAGGTAGGACAACAAATTGAGTAATGACAATTTTGATTAAATCATAAAGTTTCTGTGTAGTTAAGAGATGGATTTTTATATCAAATGCATCCATTTATTTTTCTGAAATTGATTCCAAAGTAGAAGTTTAGAAATATGTGGCTGGATAATATTTTTAAATATTAACTTTCCTTCCTACTTTCTCTTCTTTCTCTCTTCTCCATTTAAGCAAGTAATCTGTCCTGTATTGTATGGCCTCAGAGAAAATATGTGACAGAACAATCATGGAGAAGTTGAAAGCTCTAGAGAGGAACTGCTGTGTGGTATCTTCAGGGAGGAAGGATTTAGGTAGACCTAATAGAAAGTTTCTATATCTCAAGTAACAGGGAATCACTGAAACCAAAGGAGTCTCCAGAGAGGGATGGTGGATAGCATCTGGGTAGCCTGTGTGGACAGATGGTCAACCCAGGGAGCCCCACCTGGATAATGTGAAACTGAAGAATTAGGACAAATCCCCAGACTGAGGAATTAGGACAAACTGGGTAAGACTGCCAATGACTGCCATGAGGTTTCTTTCCAATGACTGCATGGAGTCTTGAATTTTAAATTCAATTTATAGAAAAGAAAAGAGATATATCTTGTATATTTAGATGACATCTACCCTCTACAAATATTCTGACCAATGTTTAACAAAAATTTGTAGCTTTCCAAATAAGGGATTTGAAGAGTTACATTCATGAGTCTGCCTGCCAGAAGGGAGCAGGGTGGAATCACCTTATAATAGGGGTTTTAATGTGAAGTCTTCAGATCCCTGAGGAATCTCTAAACTTGGAAGATAAAAACACTACATCTTTGCTAACTTCTAACTGAAATACAGAATTTCCTCCTATTGCAAATGTAGGCAACAAACCGCAGGGGTGTCAGCAATACCTCTGATTTCATCAATAGAAACCACACACGTTTCATTATCAGTAAGGCTGCTGCAGATGTCTAACCATATTGTTGTTCCTCATGCCTCACCACTTTTTTTTTATAATTCATGTATTTCCAGTTACTGAATATACATTCTTCCCTAGATTATCCATAGACACTTTAAAAGTCATCCTCTTCCTAACCTGCCTAGTTATCTTGATCTTTCAGTTCTACTTTTTATAGTACTCCCCACTTCTCTTAATGGTACCCACTGGAAACTCTGAAATTATTTTTACACCTCCTTTTTGTTTACTCCTCAAAGTCTATGTCCAAGTCTTTTTCTGTTTCTTCTTCTTCATCCTTACAACCTCCCAGGTTCAGCTCCTCATCCTCTCTTGCCTGGGGCTTCAGAGCAAACTGCCTCCGGTATCCCCACTAACCTCAACATCCCCTCGCAGACACTGAACCTCTCTTCCAAGCAATTCACATCGCTCCCAGTTTCTTTATTAACATAAATCAGATCTCACTATTCCTCATCTTAATACTTCCTATGGCTGCCTGTTTCCTCAAGGGTGAAGGACAAATTCTGAACTTTCCAGATGCATCTCAACTGGCCTTTCTGAAATCTCTGGTTGTAAACATCCTTCTGTCTGAACATCAATCCCATCTTGCTACTCAGTCTCCAAAGCAGATTGCCTTTCTCCTCTTTGCCTCTTAGGCAACTTCTACTCGCCCCTTCCTCTCCCCTCCTCTGCCTGGCTTTCTCTTCTCAAGGCAGAGTTAATTACACTCTTGTCTATCTCCCTTGACACTACGTGTCTGTTTTTATTATGATTCATGTTGCACAGATCTGTTGGCCTTTCTGCTTCCTGCACATCTCAACCTATTGTTGATCCTTGTTGTGACTCATTGCTACTTTAATTATGGAAGTTTTTAGACTTATTGCTAGGTTTAGTTATTTAATTCATTAACAAAGAAGCACTATTACTATTTCACAAATACGTTTAATATTTTGATAATTTATATTTCAACATAAGTAGTTCTCTTTGTAGTCATATGTTTTATTTTAAGCATTTAAAAACATTCTGACAAGTAGTCTGTAGGCTTTCACAGATAGTTGCATAAAATAGGCCAGGAGCCCCTGATTTAGTTACAATTTGCATCATTCCTGGCTGGAGTAACCTCTGCAAGAGGTAAGATCGCAGTAAGGCAGCTCCTGCCTTTTCACATCTAACTCTTCCTCAGTTGGAAGATTTGAGGATGTAACTTAACTCGGAGAGAATATAACCTTATACACTCATTTCAGGCTCAATAAACTGCAGGAGCCCAGCAGTTTATCACTGACTTGACAGCTTCCGCCAGGAGTAGTGCTTACCAGGTTTAGGGGCCTGAAACCTTTCTGCAAGACTTAGCTGATGACAGATTTGCTTCTCTGCTTTCTTTATGAGCTGGTGCCGAGATGACTTTCCACATCAGTGAAAGAGCTTTAGTTCTGACATTCAGGGCTTGGGGCCTCCTTGCCTTTAATCAGCACCAATTCCGTCCTGTCTTTGAATCCATTATATTCAGGGCACAGGGCTTGTGTCTTCTCACTGGCCTCTGTGTCTGCGCCTGCCCTCCCAGTGTGCCTCCTTCTCTGTCCACATTCCCTCCAGCTGTGGCAGGTGAGGATGCTGGGAGACTGGCGGTTTCCAGCATCCAAGCCTCACAGGTCCCTGCTGAGGCAAGCTATAAGCTTTCACCCTTTGACAAAAAGAGGATGGAAACAGAACTGGACCCAAAGCAAAGGCCGGGCTGAGTTGAAATCTCTGACCTTGCCATTTTTTGGACATGAAACTGGCACAAAACTCTTTTTCTTTGATCAGCCTGAAGATGAAACTTTTCAGTCTCTGTTACCTGAGAACATTTTATTGCTTGCAACTCTGTTTTCTCTTTTCACTATAGTAATGAGAATGAGTATTTTACAGTTTATGAAGAGCATTCTCAGTTATGATTTCATTCGTCCTCAGAGCAATATTGGACATCAAGTTTTCTTGCTTCTGTTTGACAGACAAGATATCTGACCCCAAAAAGGTTCAAGCCTAGCTCTGTATGGCACTGGAACTGCGAGCTACCCTAGGACTTCTGCTTCCAGAGGCAATACCAGTCCCCTGACCTGTAATCCTGCTCTAGAAGGAGGTAAATGTGCAAACATAGAGGAGGCCTCTCAAACTTGTGGGTCTTAGTTCTTTGTATTGGGCACATCGGCTTTGTTTCTTTCAAACAATAAATAATTCATATGAGCTTCCAACATTTATAAATTTGCACATTTCACATTAAAATCCAGTTTCCTAATTTTTTCCCTTTTGGATGAATTAAAAGTTGTGGCTCTATAGAGCATACACTACTGCGAGGCAACAATTATCCGGAGCTGAGTAGTGGTGTTCCTTTTAGATGGAGTGTGAATTTTCCAGATTGCTGCAGTGCCCACCACTCCCTGTTACTCCCCAGCATTCAGCCTCAGTGTTGGTTATCATTTCCTATTCTCTTTGCCCTGTTTTTGTTATAGTGGAATTAAGAGAGGCAAGGAAAACAATTCTTAAACTTACTTCTGTCTCAAAAGTGAGAAAGTGAAATACAGACCTAGAGGATTTTATTTTTAGCCTGCTTTGACTGGTCCTGTAGAAACTTGAATTTGTGGTTCCTAAGGGAGATAATTATCCCCAAATCTGGATGCCCACTGAAACATTTGGGAAGTTTTTAAAAAAATACAGGACTCTGGGTCATACCACAATCCATTAGTCAGAATCTTTAGGAGTTGCCTGCAGGAATCTGTAACTTTCTAAATTTCTCAAGTTATTCTGATCAGGAACTCACTGATCAGCTTTCATGGTGCTTCTTTGTAATAACCTCTTATGGAAAACAGACTCCCATAAAACTCTCCCATAAGCCTCTTTCACCAAATGATGCTAGGAAATCTAGGTATGCCAGAAACTGACTGATAGCCCAAGGAAGTCAGGTGGAAATTGGAGTTTGTAATAAGCGGAATATCAGTTGTTTAACCAATTTGGTCCTATCCAGTCACCAGCAAAGAAGGCATCAGGAGACTATGTCAGTGCCAATTCCCACCATCCCTTGGCTGATTCACAGAACCATATCCTGATTCACAGTGAAAGGGACTTAGAAACCATTCAGTATTTTTGAGAAGTCACTTTCCCTGCTTACAGCCTCTTCAGTTAAAAAACCAAAACATAGCAAGAGATAGTTACAGATCCAGCCAGTACTTGAACATTGATTTCCTGAGTCCTGGACGTTGCTCTT
Organism: Manis pentadactyla; assembly: GCF_030020395.1. NCBI lineage: Eukaryota > Metazoa > Chordata > Mammalia > Pholidota > Manidae > Manis > Manis pentadactyla. The sequence goes on along the minus strand of NC_080021.1, from coordinate 25,412,761 downwards.
TCACTATGGAATTAATTTCTCAGAACTGCTTTTTTTTCCTGAGAATTTTTCTTTTTTTAAAAACGTCTAGATTGGGTTAATATTTCTTTTTATTTTTTCTCCAGGTGAAAGTAGAAAATTGGGACTTTCTTGTAAGTTATTTGTCATCACTTTTCTTATATCAAAGATAAATCAGTATAACATCAAATACCTTGTCATCTGGGCCAGTTACTTAAAGTAGTCAGGGATATGTTTTCTTTTAACCCTATTAGGATGATGGTAATAGTAGACATATTCTATGTCAAATGAACACTCTTCTGTTTTCTATACATTACCTTATTTAATCTTTACAACAACTCTCTGTAGCAGATAATTTACTTTTGCATTTTGCATATGAGGAACTGAAGCACTGAAAATGAAGTTGACTTTGTTTATTCATTCAACCACTATTTATTGAGCAGCTAACATGTGTCAGGTCATAGAGAACATAAGCAGCAGAGTTAGGATTTGAATCTGATTTTTTGATTCTCAAACCCATTTTGTTTCACGAACTCTGAGACTTTCCTATTTTCCAGGGCTTCCTCCCACTTCTCCCTTGGGCCCCAAATCCAACACAGGTTCCCATAATATTTCCTCTCTTACTGTTAAAATCTCTATTTGATTGAAGAAGTACCTTGTCTCCTGAGGCTGGAGCCAGTGTGTGGGATGGGGTTAAATGGAGAGTGGGACTGGAAGGAACTAGCTCTGGATGCCGGGGGCACCCACCAGGAACAGCCACAAAGAGGATGCTGAGCTGGGGTAGGCGTGCCAGACACATCTCCGTGATGCCAGTGTTTACCTCCTGTGGACAGAGTAGGTGGAACCCTTGTGCCATAAATCCAGTAGGTCGCTAGTCATGAAGCACTTTCACATATCTTGGAAATAAACCATACTGAGGGAGCACATAAAGATGGGAAATACCTTATAAGGAATCATTATGACTCATTTCATTTTGGAGTTACTTTCCAAAGCATTTTTGCATGCATGATTTTATTTTGAGTTCAAATGGATTTGGTAGTATAAGCAGAGGTTCTATACTTAAAGCAGGTCAGGGATTGTTGGTAACTGCTGTAAGTCACGCTCCTTTCTCCCAAGAGCCCCTTCCTCTCCAATTTAAACATTGTAAACAAGTCACACAGATAATTGCACACACACTGAAAATAAGTTTGACAGAGTATTTACTTTAGGTGTGCATCATAATGGAAATGGCTTCGGGTAGGAACAAGGGTATGGTATTGTGTTTAAAAGTAAAAATTTGGTCTGGACCTGGTGTTTTATGAGTGCGAGGGTACGGCGATTATGGGAAACATGGCCCAACAATGTAAACATCTGGGAGAAAAAATTTAGCGTGGTGGTATAAACCAAGATAGGCTTCTTGAAAAGAAATATAGTTATATACCAAAGGAACCAGCGAAGCTGGAACATCAGTTGCCCTCAATTATACTTTACAATATGATCCTTTGGGAAAGCTGCTGAGTGAGGATAAGCCTGTATCATCTTAATGGATTTTTGATAGAATACCAAAATTCGAAAGTAACAGAGCTAAGCTTCTAGAAGAAGTAATTCTCCTCAGAACCTATTTTTCATTTGAATGTGCTGTATGGGAAGCTTGCTCATCACTCTTAGCTTTTCTTTCTCATGATGACCCTAAGTATATTTCTCCAAAAGACAACCAGTGGCAACTCTAAAGCCACTGTTCTGAGTTCTTAGATACTGGGGGTGTTTCAGGTAATGCTGTTCTTAGTATTCTGGGTCATCTTCCCTATCCTTTCATTTACTTTCTTGGCTGCTGAAAGTCTCCCATTTATCTGTCTTCTCTTTTTTCTGTCAGGCCATTCTGAGAGGTAATTTTTCATCCTGTCTGTTGTGTTATCCCAGGGGTCCATTCATTTTCTTCAGGCTTCTTTTTCTTCCTCCTCCATCAGTACTTTCTCTAGGGAACTTTGAAGCATTCAAGAGTTGACAGCTGAAGATGTGATTGGGCTGGAATGAGAAAATGAGTTTACATAATAGTTATTACAGGATTTCAAGTCAGTCAGAGTTCCTGGGTGCAAATGATGGGAACTCAAGTTAGCTTAAGAAAAGGGGAATTTATTGGGTCACTTATCAGAAAAGGATAGGGGTACAGCAGAATGGAAAGAATTACTGAAGGATCCAGGACCTCACTAACTAGAACCTGAAATCAGTGCTCTGGCTCACTGCCTTCCTTTCCTCCACTAGTTTTTCTGATTAATTTCATTCTGCAAACAGGTTTTTCCTTTCTCCTGGAAGTATGACTACTGACTTTCAGCTCCATGTTCATATCCCCCAGCAGGCAACAGGCTTCCCTGCTCCCCAGTTCCTCAGGCCCATAAATCACTCCCAGGGAAGGCATCTGATTGATCCTACTGGTCATGTGTTCTCTTCCAGACCAGCCTCTGATTGAATAGTTTCCTTTCACGCTAACTGTGGGCTTAACAATTTGACTTGTTTTGGCCAATGGGACAATAATAACATTATGCAAAACAGAGTCTGGAAACATGTGTGTGCATTGGGGTTTCTCTCACTTGCTGCTCTTGAGAACCCTGTGAAGCCTGGGTTAGCCTGATAAATCATGACTAGTGTATGGCTTAGTTATAGCAGCCGACCAAATACTAGAAATGTGAGACCACTGACTTCCAGCTGATCATAAAAACATGAGTGAGTCAAAATAATACTACATGGAGCAGAAATGAGCCATCCCAACTGAATCAAGCCCAGATTTCTGACCCACAGAATTGTGAATAAGTAAATGGTTGCTGTCTTAGGTCGATTTCATGACAAAAACTAACTGATACACATACTATGTGCTGTGTTTGTGGGTCCATCCTGACTTGAGAGGCTCTTGTTCTTCAATAGTAGGCATTCTGGATTCTTCATTGGATGTCTCCCTATTAGTAACCTCTCCACTGTAGCAAGGGGGTTCCATATTATTCCTGATGACCTCTTTGATATGACCCACAGTTCTTGAAATCCCCTAAATCCATTTCTCCCAAAAACTTTAAAAATTATCTATTTATAGTATTTTTCTCCTAGGAGGAAGCCTATAATGAGAAACAGGAAATGCCCAGCTACCATTTTGGTTCTTTAAGACACCACTGACCTGAGTGAATATGTATTTAGAGCTATTTTTCAGTTAGTAGACATGTTTGCTTCTAAAGTTTATATTTATAAAATAGCTGCTTGATGATGTCTGAAATTTTTTCTCTTTTAATTTTGTTCTTGAATTTAGTTTAGTTTAGTTTTTATTAAAAAACAAGCAGTAATCTGAGGGTGAAACCATAGGGATCACCAACATTTAACAGGTGAAGACAGAAGAGAGAGGATGATGGAGGAGAAGAGTGAGAGGGGTATGGGGTCATAGCAGCCAAGGGAATTCAGGACTTCAAATAGGAGACAGCTGCAAAACAGTATCAAATCCAGAAAAGAAATCTAGAGAGATAGGGACTGCAAATAATCACTGGATTTGACAATTCCGATCTTGGCACGAGCAATGAGTAATGACCATAGTGTGGGAAGACAAAAAGTTAGACAGCAGTGACTTGCACACCAAATGGAATGTGGGACTTTATAGACGATGTGTATCAATGTCTCATTCCAGAGATGGAGAGATGCAGTGGCAGCAAGGGGACAGACAGTCTCGTTGGCAAGCACGACTGAGATTCAAATATGTTTATATGATGGGAGGAAAGACAAAAATGTACTTACTATATATAAAATTATCTGACAGAGGTTTTAATATGATCACTCTGACTTCTGTGCTGGGAACCATTTGAGGGACTGACTGTGATGCTGGGGTTCTTCACGAAGCTGAAGAATGAGCTTCACAGACACTCAAGGTAGGAGAGCAAGGCACAGGTTTTTATTTAGAGATAAAGTGAAAGGACAGAGCTCCCAGCTCACGCCAGGAGGGGACAAGAGAGTCCGGGGTGGTGCGTTGTCTAGGGGTTTTATAGGCAGTTGAGAATTTTTGAGGACATGTAAAGAAGCTTAGGGGTGTGGACTTGTTAAGTGGTCCCTAAATATTTAGAATTAACTTAACACAAGCAACTTCCTGCTGTGATGGTATCTCCCTGAGATACCAGCATCTAGGTCTGGGAGCATATGAAACAAGGCCACCTGCTCAGCCCCCAAGGTGGGCTGAGGTATTGTTTGCTAAAGAGTAAGTTAAGGATTTCAAACGTCTTAACATCTTGGGTATTAAATGCAATCTTATCTTTAAGGTGGAATCTTTCTTTCCTCTTACTGTGTTATGCCGGGGCTTACTTGCTAAATTAGTTTGCCCAGTTTGCAAAAGCACTTCATTAGATCTGAAGGAGGAAAGACAGCACACAGGCCTGGGCCTTTTAGCATGTTAAAATGAATCTTACACATGATTATAAATGATTAGCATAATACAAACATGTGCTACTCTTTTGTATCTGGAGTATATTAACTGACCTCACTGAAGAATGACTCTAGAGCTGAATATTTAACACGGAATTTCAGCAGGCGGTTTCCTTGCTTGTAGTTACATTGCTCTGACTGCAAATATCCTGCCTTGCTTTTTCCAGAGGCCCTCACCCTACTCTGACTACACCCACGGTCCCTGTCTCAACTGGACTAAGGTGACAAACCAGTTGGGAGGCTATTAGAGTGATTCAGGGAAAGAGATTGCATTTACTTGGACTTGGATAGTAGCAATCAAGGTGGTAAAAAAGTGATTGAATTCTGGCTCTATTCTGAAAACAGAACAGCAGGATTTGTTGGAAGGTATGAAGTGGGATGTGTGAGAGAGATTAAGGAGTCAAGGATGAGGTCAAGGTTGTAGGTTTAAGCAACTTGGATGATGGAGTTCCAGTAACTTGGATGGTGGTTGTAAGATAAATTCTAGCCAGAATAAGCAGGCAAAGAGAGGCAACAAAGGGCCAGGTAATTTATTTAAATAACCCCGGGTGATGTTCTCGCAGCCTGGGTACTACAAGCCGGAGAAGTCACACCCGGTTAGGGAGGTGGGGTGCTTATAAGGGATTAGGAGGGGGAGGAGTGGGCAAACTATCTTAGGGGGGTGTTGAGAGGTATGATTGGCTAAAGGTGACATAATAGACAACTAGAAACTTTTTTCCTTCCAAGAGGGAGGAGGCTGACATCTGGGTCTTAGTTGGCACATCAGGATGGAATTCAGGAAGAGCTGTCCCCTTTCCATATACAACACGGACTTTGGGGTCTGGTCTGTTCTCCCCCTATGGCATCTCTCTGTTCTGTTTGCATGTCCTTGTTTGTCCTTTCTCCAGCCTAACGGTGGTGTTGCAGGGGCAGCTTGTTTATAGGTGAGGATCAGGAGATTAGTTCTGGACATGTTCAATTTGAGGTGTCTAACACATATGCCAGTGGAGGTGTCCAGCAGGCAGCCAAGAATTCAAGATTGAAGTAATAGGTGGAGATACAAAGTTAAGAGTCCTCAGCATGTGGATGCTATTTAAAGCCATGAGACGAAGAGATTTCCAGGGGGATATGCAGAGAGAAAAGAGAAGTTCAAGGACTGAGACTTGGGGGCACTCCAACATTACGTATAGGGAAGATGAAGAGGCACCAACAAGGGAATCTGAGGATGAGTTTCTATTGAGGTAGGAAAACAAACAGCCAAGAGAGTGAGAGTGAGGTATCTCAGACGCCAGGTCAAGAATATGTTTCAAGGATGAATGAGTCATCACTCGTGTCAACTGGAATATACACTAATTAGGCCAGCAGATTCATTGTGGGCCATGGGACAGTCTATTTCTTATAATTAACAGATTGGATTTCTGGCTTCAGTCTTCTGTGGGTTGGACACTCCAAGTTGGACTCAGAGCAATGAATCTGCTTTGATTGCTCACCAAGCCTAAGGGCCAGACTTTGGACTATGGTAAATTCATGTCACATTGTGAGGCTATTTGGCAATTTCTTCATTTGTATTGTGCTTTTAGTGACATTCAGTTTGTCACTGAAATGCAGGGTCTGCTTGGGAATTCGGTCTTCATATCTGACTCTAAACAGCCTGCTTTATCAGAGCTAATCCATTAGCTGCTTTTAAGAGACATCCCATAGGGGCTGGGTCTTTCATGGATAGGTCTTAGAGTCACTCCCACACACGGGGTGAATGGTGCAATAGAAACTATGGCCACTGTCACAGTGAGATTTGAATTTGTGTGATAGAAAGACTCACCTGGGAACCGGGACATTTTGGTTCTGGCTCCGTCTCAATCACTTCACTAGGTCTATTACTTAGGGTAAGTTACTAAACTTTTTAGGGCCTCAGCATATTTTCAAGATAGGCTAGATAATGCAGCAGTAATAAATTAATACTGAAATCTCAGTTGTGTAACGCAACAAAGGCATATTGCTTCTGGTACATCTATATCCCAGGTTTATGAGAAGGCTCTGCTTCCCATAGTCACTCAGGAACAAGCCTAATAGTTACTTACTATCAGCTAGTAACTTCGGTGGTCCTCCTACGCTCCTAATCACTTGAACTCAGCGGAAGAGAGTTTTTGGGAGAGAAGTGCATATGGGCTTTTCAGTGCCTCAGTTCTGAAGAACTATGCTTTGCTTCTGCTGAGATCCCCCTGGCCAGAATTAGTTGCATGGCCTCACCTAACTACAGCTGAGCTGTGAAATGTAGAGCAACAAATGAAATCTTCACTGACCATTATGGTCTAGGCTATACTCAGTTTCCATATATGCCAATGAGGTTAATAATATTAATAATAGAATTTACCTCACAGAAATGTTGGAAGGGATAAATGAGATAATGTGTGTGACTTGCTTAATGTTGTGCTCAGCTTACAGAAGCATTCTTTGAATTCTAGCCATGATAAATCTAGTCTTATTATTACCTGGGCAATAAATTATGTTATCATCATCTTTTGTGATTCTCCTAAAAGCAAAAGTGACTATATCTAAGTGCTTCGTTATTTGTCATCCCTGGGCCATTACAAAGGCATTCGGCCCTGAACTGTGGCTCAGATTCAAGAAAAGGGTCACTGACAAAGGATTCCATGAAAACAGTGTTGAAGGAGCTGCTCTTCACCCTGTCCTTGGCCTGCCCCTTTGCCAATGCTCCTGGCCATGAATGTCTCTATCAGGAGCCCAGGAAAAACTTCTGAGGACATTGGATCCCTCTAGATCTTTCTTCTCCTAAATGATTTCCCAGGGCCCAGCATTCCTGTTCATCCAGGTTCTTAGAGAGTGAGACCTGGGAGGCACGATGCGGCAGCTCAGTTTTCCTGGCAGCAGGGCTCGTACATAAACAGCTGGGACCAAAAGGACTTGTAAAAATGGTCCCACTCAACAAATAGATTTGCTCTTGTCCAGAAATGTTTTTTAGCTTTCTACTCTCTGGTTTGTTGAGGTATAAAGATCCACATGACTTGGTTAAATGCAGAAAGCAGAAAGGGCTGGTGACAGGTCATATTTATTGAACATAGGAATGTAGAGATGACTATGCTGAAGGAAGGGGAACTGCTAAGTAGTCCTTAAGCTTAGCAACTGTAGAGAGTCCAGCAAGATTGCTTAGCCTGAGAGTCTCATCCTCTGCCTGCTGGCTGGGCTTTGCTTCCTTATATTCAGGCTTCCAAAGCAACCTTGCTACTTTTTATCTCCATGCCTCTGCCTGTACTATTCTTTACCCCTGCAACATGCTTCCCTCCTATCCTCAGTACTCAACCTGTTGAATGAAATTGCACTCATTCTTCAAGGTCTAGTTCCAATGCCATTCACTGCTTTCTTGAAATCTTTGAAGGTGTAATTGCAAGGACTATGTCTGTATAGGCTATTGCACCTAGCATAGGGTCTGGTGTTCAATAAATGTCAAGTTGAAAACCCCCTTCTTCATTAATTTTATCCTTTAGGGTCTGTTTATAGAAGCCATTGTAAGTCTGAGGAGAGGAAATCTTGGGGCAAAATACCTCTGAAACTGAAATCAGTCAAAGGGAGAAATAAAGTTGAAAATCCATTTATTGCTTACAAACTGCAGTCCAGGGGCCTTCTCTCTTTCCTACTCTGGCAGAAGCAAAACCCGCCCTCCCCCTCATGTCTCAGGTACAAATTAGCCCTCTTTTGCCCAGGTAATTACCCACTGATACAGTGATGAGCTTTTCTGTACCCCTGAGGATATGCAAATGTTCTGAAGCCAGGTGAGATATTCTGGAAATATTACAATTTTACTCACAGCCATCACCTGTGACAAAGCTTCAAAAAGTTTGTGGAAGTTGTTTCTGCCCCAAAGTCTCATCAAGGAAAGCCCTAAGTGCTGAAATCACCCAGAACTTTTAAGTTAAGAAAATTTGCAGTAGTTATTCAAGAAATCAACCTTAACTATGTGGTATCCTCTTATCTTGATGAAATTGACTTTCAGATTAAGGCCTAACATTATCTTCATTTCATATAGTATCTCTTCTTCCTAAGGAAGTGTTATTAGTATTTTGACTACATTTGTGGAGCTTTCCAGATTACAAAGTATGTGCACCTGCATGACCTTATCTAGTGTTCATAATGATCAGGGGCTTGATAAAGTGGAGGATACCATTTCATAGGCAACTTGTATAATCAAGCAAATACGGCACAACTATTATTTCAGCAAAGTTAATTATTCTACATTTGGGATACTTGGAAAAGAAACTCAGGATATACTAGTTGCTATTACCTTTCAAACAGCATGAAGAAAGTGACACTGTGGTTCCCAGGAAAGCAGTTTCATATCAACAATTATTGTGGGGATTTGGAATCCTAAATCAAGCATTCTGTACTTTATCACTTATTTAAACTCTAAGGGACTCTTTTGCAAACTGGTCATTGTATTACTTGAATCCAGGGCCTTTGGCTACTTGTTCTGATAGGTGGGCTCTGAACAAACTTTACCAGAGCAGATCTCCTAGCATCCTGCCTTGAGGCTTTTCCCTAGCAGATGAGATGAGAAACCTGCCTGCTGGTCCCAGAGGGGATGGGTAGTTAATGTCCTTGAAGTAAAACTTTGCCCATTGGGAGATGGAAGCTGGCAGATAAATTATGCTCCCTTCCTTGTTTTTTAATGTAAGATGATGAACCTTTTAAAAATATAAGAATTCATATTCCACTCTTAAGACTAATATCTCCAGATGCTGGCATGATGGCTTATTTTATTTTCATCCTTTACCATTGGTGATGCTAAATCCAATAAAAATTTATCACGCCCCCAACTCAGAGTCACTCACTGGGCTAAGAAATTCTGGGGTTATCAGTCCTCCAAAAATTTAGTCAGGTCATCAAAAGGACAAATAAGCAAGTAAATTACCATACATTGTGATAAATTTCATGTTGTAGAAACAGAGCAGATAGGAGGAACAATTTCTCGGGTAATCAGAGGAGGGTTTATTTCCTTGAAGAAGCTGTCCTTGATTTCCTTTAACTTACCAGAAAGATAGCTCTACAAAGGCAGGAACTGTGTCTCTTTTTTTCATGTCGATACACCTAGCCGCTAGAATCATGCCTTCGTCGGGGTAAAGCACTCAAATTTTTGTGGCCTGAGTACCCAGTAAGAGAGAAAGAGCAGCTCCCATGGGCCAGGCACTCTGTTAAGTGCTTTTCTTTATGTTATTTAATTCTCACAGCAGCCTTACCACTTTTTGAAGGACAGAGAAGTTAAGATATTCACCATGGTTTCTAATTAGAGGCAGAGTTGATGCCGAACTCCCCTTTCTCATTCAGTACCAGGCCCTCAACCTCTAGACCAAACCCACTAGATAAAGAGAATCCATCATCGTTTTGATTATTACCACTGATCTCTCATCCATCTGTTGGCTCTCTGACCCATTTTCCTAGTACACAGGAGACTGTCAGCAGCTGGGATATTTAGAATAGGACATGAGAACCTCTTTGGCTAGGTTCCCCCTGGAAATAGCCCTGTACCACTTAGCCTAACTTGGAGAGCTTCATTGCATTTGTGAATTGAGTAACAGTTTCTGCTAAACAGCTGTCAGCCAATTGCGAACTGATTAGTCCTAGAATATAAATAATAGCTGATCAGGGAGGGTTCTTCCTCCCACCAGTTGGGGCTCCAGATGCTGATCAAGTGTTTGAAATGGAAACTCCCAGGATAAGGCTGAATTGTGGTATCTGAAAGCGTTATCTGGGAATTACACGCCTCTGAGCCACAGGAGTGCTTGTTTAAAGGCAGATTCCTGGGCCAAATTTCAAGCCTACAGATTCACAATTTCCTACATGACTCTTGTATTCTCATGACTCATGACTCTCATAACATCTAGGAGTCACTGCATTGCTGGTGTTTGGAGATTTGAGGGGATGAGACTTTAGTGTGTAGATTTAAATTTTTCTAGCTCTTCTTCTAAGAAAAGGTTTCCAATAGGCTATATGCTTATACAAGGCTTGTACAACATTTACCTCACAAGGTATTAGCAGGCTATAACCTGAAGGCATAAAATCAAGTGAGAAGTCTCCTTGTGGGTCTGGAGACTCCAGTAAAGGCCTTGGGAAAACTAAGGCGATGTTCTTTAGTTTACTAAGGCGATGTCCTTTAAAGAGGAAGCAGCCAGCCAGTGGTCTTTGAAGCACTGACTGGGAAAGTCCCAAGGTGACTTGTTTCTTGTTTTTTTTTTAATTAAGATATCATTGATATACAATCTTATGAAGGTTTCACATGAACAACAGTGTGGTTTCAGCATTCACCCATATTATCAAGTCCTCACTCCCCTACTACAGTCACTGTCTATCAACATAGTAAGTTGCAATAGAGTCATTACCTGGCTTCTCCATGCTATACTCCCTTCTCTGTGACCTACCTATATTTTGATTGCTAATTATAATGCCCCTTAATCCCCTTTTCCCTCCCTCCCCACACACCCTCTCCAACCCTTCTTCTTTGGTAACCGCTAGTCCCTTCTTGGGGTCTGTGAATCTGCTTCTGTTTTGTTCCTTCAGTTTTGCTTTGTTCTTATACTCCACATATGAGTGAAATCATTTGGTACTTGTCTTTCTCTGCCTGGCTTATTTCACTGAGCATAATACCCTTCAGCTCCATTCATGTTGTTGTAAATGGTAGGATTTCTTTTCTTCTTATGGCTGAATAATATTCCATTGTGTATATGTACCACATCTTCTTTATCCATTCATCTACTGATGGACACTTAGGTTGATTCCATATCATGGCTATTGTAAATAGTGCTGAAATAAACATAGAGGTGCATATGACTTTTCAAATCAAGCATTTGTTTCCTTTGGGTAAATTCCTAGAAGTAGAAATATTGAGTCAAATGGTATTTCTACTTTTAGTTTTTTGAGATACTTCCATATTGCTTTCCACAACACTTGAACCAATTTACATTCCCACCAACAGTGTAGGAGGGTTCCCCTTTTCTCCACATCCTCAACAGCATTTGTTTTTTGTCTTTTGGATGTTGGTCATCCTAACTGGTGTGAGGTGATATCTCATTGTGGTTTTAATTTTCATTTCCCTGATGATTAGTAATATGGAGCATCTTTTCATGTGTCTGTTGGTCATCTGAATTTCTTCTTTGGAGAAGTGTCTGTTCAGATCCTCTGCCCATTTTTTAATCAGGTTATTTGTTTTTTGGATGTTGAGGCATGTGAGCTCTTTCTATATTTTGGATGTTAACCCCTTATCAGATAAGTTGTTTTTGAATATATTCTCTCATACTGTTGGATGCCTTTTTTTTTTTTAGAGGACATCTCTCATATTTATTGATCAAATGGTTGTTAACAACAATAAAATTCTGTATAGGGGACTCAATGCACAATCATTAATCAACCCCAAGCCTAATTCTCAACAGTCTCCAATCTTCTGAAGCATAACAAACAAGTTCTTACATGGTGAACAAGTTCTTACATAGTGAATAAGTTCTTACATGGTGAACAGTGCAAGGGCAGTCATATCACAGAAACTTTCGGTTTTGATCACACATCATGAACTATAAACAAATCAAGTCAGATATGATTATTCATTTGATTTTTATACTTTTTTTTTTTTTAATAAAATGCTGAAGTGGTAGGTAGATGCAAGATAAAGGTAGAAAACATAACTTAGTGCTGTAAGAGGGCAAATGTAGATGATCAGGTCTGCACCTATAGCCTAAGTATTAATCCAAGCTAGACAAGGGCAACAAAACATGTAGGATGCCTTTTTGTCCTGCTGATGGTGTCCTTTGCTGTACAGAAGTTTTTTTTGTTTGATGTAGTTTCAATTGTTCATATTTTATTTTGTTCCCCTTGCCTGAGGGGATGTGTTAGGGAAAAAGTTGCTCATGTTTATATTCAAGATATTTTTGCCTATGTTTTTTCTAAGAGTTTTATGGTTTCATGACTTATATTCAGGTCTTTGATCCATTTCAAGTTTATTTTTGTCTATGGAGTTAGACAATAATCCAGTTTCATTCCCTCATGTAACTGTCCAGTTTTGCCAACCACCAGTTGTTGAAGAGGCTGTCTTTTCCCTATTGTATATTCATGGCTCCTTTATCATATATTAATTGGCCATATATGCATGGGTTTATATCTGGGATCTCTAGTCTGTTCCATTGATCCATGGTTCTGTTCTTGTGCCAGTACCAAATTATTTTTATTACTGTGGCTTTGCAATAGAGCTTGAAGTTGGGGAGCATAATCCCCCCAGTTTTGTTCTTCCTTCTCAGGATTGCTTTGGCTATTCAGGGTCTTTTGTGGTTCCATATGAATTTTAGAACTATTTGTTCTAGTTCATTGATGGATGCTGTTTGTATTTTGTTGGGGATTGCACTGAATCTGTAGATTGTTGTAGGCAGGATGGCCATTTTGACAATATTAATTCTTCCTATCCATGAGCATGGGATGTATTTCCATTTATTGGTGGTCTTCTTTAATTTTTCTGGAGAGTGTATTGTAGTTTCCAGGGTATAGGTCTTTCACTTCCTTGGTTAGGTTTATTTCTAGGTATTTTACTCTTTTAGATTCAATTGTAAATGGAATTGTTTTTCTGATTACTCTCTCTGCTACTTTGTTGTTAGTATATAGCAATGCAACAGGTTTCTGTGTATTAATTTTGTATCCTGCAACTTTGCTGAATTCAGCTATTAGTTCTAATAGTTTTTTGGTGGAGTCTTTAGGGTTTTCTATGTATATCATGTTGTCTGCAAATAGTGACATTTTAACTTCTTCCTTACCAATTTGGATGCCTTTTATTTCTCTGTGTTGTCTGACTGCTGTGGCTAGGACCTCTAGTACTATGTTGAATAAAAGTGGTGAGAGTGGGCATCCTCATCTTGTTCCCAATCTTAGAAGAAAAGCTTTCAGCTGTGGGTTTGTTGTGTATGGCCTTTATTATGTTGAGGTACATAACCTCTACATTCATTTTGTGAAGAGTTTTTTTTATCATGAATGGATGTTACATTTTGTCAAATGCTTTTTCAGCCCAAGGAGCCTTGTTTTAGTGGCACAAAATCATTTTCCTTGTGGTTTTCACACTTTGGTTCATCAGAAGCCACACACCTGAGGCTAATGGGCTGAATCTGTATGGAGATGTGTGGCCTGTATGATGTTGAAAACAATTTTGTATCATACATCACACTTAAAAATCAGAAATGTTCCCTCCCATATGAATATAGATTCCTGACCTCTCTTGATAAACCCCACAATGTGGCAATGCTGGATCCTCTTTACTGAACTAGCAGTTGGTGAGATTTTAGCAGGCCCTGTCTCCCCAACACCTCTTTATCCAGGCCACCACTGTCCCTCGTCACCCTCTGTTGCTGTACACCTGGCCACTCTAGGAGCACTTGCACTCATGACTGAAGCACAGTTGGGAGAGAACAAAAAGCAGATGCCTGTGGGAGTGTGTTCTGGAACTAAGAACTGCTCTGTCCTTCCACCATTCTAAAGGTTCCTGTGTTGACTTGCTAGTTGACTATAATGTGTAAATGTTTACAGGAGAGAGCATGAAAGCAAGACTATCAGGCAGGAGAAGAAGGTAGGCAAAGTGGTTCCTTATTTTCAAAATGACCTATTCACCTATTAATGCTCAGGGGCTACCAACTTTACCTGGGAGTTCATGCCCAGGGCATGCTTTCCATTCTTATAGAATGTGGCAGCTTGTCTATATATGCCCCTTGGCTTCCAGGTTTTATAAGAGATTAATTTTTAAATAAATGATTTTTATAGGAGAGACTTACAGAAATTAATTGCTTGTTGTAATAATGTAAATATAATGAAAAAAAATGCTTAGAAAGGTGTTACTACATCTTTACTTATAACTTTCCAGATACCAGCTGCTGCCCTGGCTTGATGCCTGTTGCATTTGTGGAATATTTCACTTAATCCTCACCAACCCCAGGAGGCATAGGTATTGTTATACACTTTATGGAAAAGTAAATTGAAGTTCTGAGAAGGGAATAAGTTTGCCCAGGGCACCCTAGAGGTAAGTGATAGACCTGGGCTTTAAATCCAGGTGTGCCTGATAGTCAAGTCAGTGATCTTTGTATCTAACTTGATATTCTCTCACTTTTTTATATGGTTTTAAAGGATGATAGGATACATGTACAATGCTACTATATAAACCAGTATATCATATCACCTTAGAATTCTAACAGGTGGGGTATTTCTAGGTCGTATGGATTATTCACCTACTTTTGGGTAGGACTCTCACTAATGACTATTGAGGATCTCTTCTGACTTCTGAGAATTTGTCATTATTTTCCAATTATTTAGTACTACATAGTTTGTTTGGAAGAAGATCCTAGAAGATATCATAAAACTAGCAATTCCCTTCTAAGATGGTGCAAAAGTAATGCAATTAACTATAATAAACATAATACACTCATTTTTTTCCTTCCAGCTTGAGATATAATTAGCATACATTATTTAAATGTTGTACAACATGATAATTTGATATATATATTGTGAAATGATTACCACAATTAACCTAATACCTCTATTTCATCACATAATTACCATTTCTTTTTTCTGGTATGAAATTAAAGATCTGTCTTAGCAGCTTCCAAGTGTGTAATTCAGTGTTATAAACTATAATAACTATGATGTGCATTAGATCCCCAAAACTTAATCATTTTATTACTGGAAATTTATATTCCTTGACCAGTATCTTTCCATTTCTATTATCCCACACTCAACTTCTGGAAAATACCATTCTACTCTCTATTTCTATGAGGTTTTTCAGGTTTTTTAGGTTCTCCATATATGTGATGTACAATATTTGTCTTTCTCTCTCTGACTTACTTCACTCGGCCTAATGCCCTCAAGGCCCATCCAGGTTGTCACAAAAGGCAGGTTTTCCTTTCTCATGATGAATAATATTCCATGTGTGTTGGGGAGTGTGGGGGTATATATACATTTTCTTTATCCATTCATCCATTGGTGGATACTTGGGTTGTTTCCATATCTTGGCTATTGTGAATAATGCTGCAATGAACATGGGGGTGCAGGTATTTTTTTTAGATCCTATTTTCATTTCCTTTGCATATATTCCTGGAAGTGGAATTGCTGGATTATACGTTCTATTTTTAATTTTTTTAGGAAACTCCACACTGTTTTCCACAGTGGCTGCACAATTTACATTCCCACCAACAATGCACAAGAGTTCCCTTTTTACCTACCTCCTCACCAACACTTCTTATTTCTTGTCTTTTTTGATGTCTTATATTTTGATGATAGCCATTCTAATAGTGTGAGGTGATATCTCATTGTGGTTTTGATTTGTATTTTTCCAATGATTAGAGATGTTGAACACATTTTTATGTGCCTTTTGGCCATCTGTATGCCTTCTTTGGAACAATGGCTATTCACTTCCTCTGTCGATTTTTAATCAGATTTTTTTTTTTGCTACTGAGTTGTTGAATTCTTTGTACATTTTGGATATTAACCCCTTATCAGATCTATGATTTGAAAAGATTTTCTCCCATTCTGTACGCTGCCTCTTCATTTTGTTGATGGCTTCCTTTTCTGTGCAAAAGCTTCTTAGATTGATGTCACCCCACTTATTTTTGCTTTTGTTGTCAAACCCAAAAGCTCATTGCCAAGACTGATGTCAGAGAGCTTACCTCTTACGTTTTCTTCTAAGTTTTATTGTTTCAGGTCTTACATTCAAATCTTTATTCCACTTTGAATTAGTTTTTGTATATGGTGTAAGATAGGGGTCTATTTTCTTTCTTTTGTCTGTGTCTAGCTAATTAACCCAATACCATTTACTGAAAGACTGTCTTTTTCCCATTGTCTACTTTTGGGCCCTTGGTCAATAATTAATAGATCATATATGTGTGGGTTTACTTCTGGGCTCTGTTCTTTTCCATTGATCTATGGGTTTGTTTTTATGCCAATAAAAGTCCAGTATTTTTGAGATCCCTATAGCACTGTAATATAGTTTGAAATCAGGAGGTGTGATGCCTCCAACTTTTTTCTTTCTTAAGATTGCTTTGGTTACTTGGGGTCTTTTGTGATTCCATGTAAATTTAGGGTTGCTTGTTCTATTTCTGTGTAAAATGACATTGCAATTTTGATAGATTACATTAAATCTGTAGATTGCTTTGGGTATTCTGGACATTTTAATAATATTAATTCTTCCAATATATGAGCACAGAATACCTTTTCATTGGTTTGTCATCTTCAGTTTCTTTCATCAATATCTCACTGTTTCAGTCTACAGGTCTATCACCTCCTTTGTTAAATTTGTTCCTAGTTTTTTTATTCTTTTTGATACAATTATAAATGAGATTAGTCTCTTAATTTTTTTGTTAGAAATGCTACTTATTTTTTCATATTGGTCTTGTATTTGTATCTTTACTGAATTTGTTTATTCTAACAATTTTTTGGTGGAGTCTTTAGGTTTTTCTATATGTAACATCATGCCATCTGCCAAGAGTGAGTTTTATTTCTTCTTTTCCAATTTGGATGCCTTTTATTTCTTTTTTTTTTTTGCCTAATTTTATTGGCTAGGACTTCCAAAACTATGGTGAAGAATGGGCATCCTTGTCCAGTTTCTGATCTTAGAAGAAAAAAAAGCTTTCAGCTTTTCACCACAGAGTATGATGTTAGCTGTGGCTTTGTCGTATCTGTCACTTATTATGTTGGGGTAAATTCTCTCTATGCCCATTTTGTTGAAAGTTTCTTTCATAGGTAAATTTAAAATTTCATTAAATTCTTTTTCTGTATCTGATGGTATATTTTTTATCTTTCATTTTTTAAATGTGTATCACATTTGATTGATTTGCAGGTGTGAACCTTGTATTGCTAGAGTAAATCCCACTTGATCATGGTCAATGATGCTTTTTTAATGTATTGTTGAATTTGATTTACTAATATTTTGTTAAGGATATTTGGTCTATTCATCTGGGATACTGGCCTGTAATTCTCTCATGGAATCCTTGTCTGGCTTTGGTGTCAGGGTAATGCTGGCTTGGTAAAATGAATTTGCTGGTATTCCCCCTCTTCTGAATTTTTTGGAAGAGTTTGAGGATGACTGGTATTAATTATTTGAATGTTTGGCAGAATTTATCAGTGAAGCCATCTGGTCCTGGGATTTTGTTTGTTGGGAAGTTTTTGGTTATTGATTTAATCTCTTTAGTTGTGTTTGGTTTATTCAGATTTTCTATTTTGTCATGATTCAGTGCTTATGGGTTCTATGTTTTTCAGAATTTTTCCATTTCTTCTAGGTTGTCAATTTGTTGGCATATAGTTGTTCATCTTCTATAATCCTTTGTATTTCTGGTATCACTTGTAACATCTCTTTTCATTCATGATTGTCTTTCAGTTCTATTTTCTTCTTGATGAGTAGAGTTAAAAGTCCATTAATTTTCTTCATCTTTTTAAAGAACCAGCTCTTAGTGTCATTGGTCTTTTCTAATCTTTGTTAGTTCCTTCCTTCTGCTACCATTGGGATTCACCCCCTTTTTCAGTTCCTTGAGGTGTAAAGATAGGTAGTTTGAAAGTTTTCCTGATTCTTGATGTAGGCATTTATCACTATGAACTTTCTTAGAACTGCTTTTGCTGCATCCCATAAGTTTTGGTATATTTTATTTCCATTTTTGTTGTTTTCTTGATTTCTGCTTTGACCCATTGAATGTTCTTTGGCTTGTTTAATCTCCACATATTTGCGAGTTTTCCAATTTTCTTCTTTTAATTGATTTTTAGTTTCATACCATTATATGCTTGATATGATTTCAATATTTTTAAATGTATTAAGACTTGTTTTGGAGCCCCATACACAGTCTATCCTGGAGAATTTTCCATGTGCATTTGAGAAGAATGTTTATTCTGCTGCTTTTTGATGGAGTGTTCCATATGTATCTATTAAGTCCATCTAGTCTAATGTGTCATTGAGGTTGATGTTTCTTTATTGATTTTTCTGTCTGGATGATCTACCTATTGATGAAAGTGGGGGTATTAAAGTCCCCTACTTTTGTTTTGCTATCTACTTCCCCTTTAGTTCTGGTAGTATTTGCCATATATATATATATATATAGATGTTCCTATCTTAGGTGAATAAATATTTGCAAATGTTATCTCCTCTTGTTGGATCAACCTCTCTGTCATTATGTAATGCTCCTCGGTCTCTTATGATGTTTAAATATATTTTGTCTGATATAAGTATAGCTAACCCAATTTTCTTTGCCTTTCCATTTGCATGGAATATCTTTTTCTATCCCTCACTTTGTCTGTGTATGTCCTTACATCTACAGTGAGTCTCTTGTAGACATCATATAGATGGTTCTTGTTTTTTCATCCCTTCAGCCACTCTGTATCTTGATTGGGGCATTTAATCCATTTACATTTAGAGTAAGTATTGCTAGATGTATATGTATTACCATTTTATTAAATGTTTTCTGGCTGTTTTTAGTTTCTCTATGTGCCTTCTCTTTCTCTCTTCCCTCATGGTTTGATTAACTTTCTTTAATGTTACGTTTATGTTTAGATTTCTTCTTCATTTGCTTTTATGTATTTACTCTTAGTTTTTTCTTTGTGATTACTGGAAGGTTCACATATATCATCCTACTTATATGCCAGTTTTAAGTTGATAGTAACTTATTTCTGAACACATTAAAAAAACCCTACACTTTTAGAGTCTCTCCCACTCTACATTTTATGTGTCATGTTACATTTTTTTATCTTGTGTATATCCTTCAACTAATTATTGTAGTTATCATTATTTTTACTGTTTGTCTTTTAACCTTCATAGTAGCTTTATAAGTGGTTAATCCTCCACCTTTACCAGTGAGATTTATACTTTCATATGTTTTCTTCTTACTAATGAGTCCCCCCTCTTTTTTTCAGCTGAAATAAGTTCCTTTAACACTTCTTGTAAGGCCAGTTTAGTTGTGATGAACTCCTTTACTGTTTGCTTCTTTGGAAAACTCTTTACCTTGAATTTGATTTTGAATGGCAACTTTGCTGGGTAGAATATTTTTTATTTTTCTAGTACTTTGAATATGTCATGCCACTCCCTTCTGGCCTGCAAAGATTCTGCTGAAAACAATCTGCTGATAGTCATATGTGTTTCACTTGCACATAACAAGTTGTTTTTCTCCTTCTGCTTTTAATATTCTCTCCTTCTCTTTAATTTTTGACATTTTAATTGTAAAGTATCTTGATGCAGGTCTTTCTGGGACTCTTATGTGGAACTCTCTGGGCTTCCTGGATCTGCATGTCTGTTTCCTTCACCAGGATAGGGAAGTTTTCAACCGTTATTTCTTCAAACAAATTTTGTGCCCCTTTCTCTCTTCTCCTTCTGAGACCTCTTTAATGAGAATGCTGGTCTTCTTGATGTTATCCCATTAGTTCCTCAGGTTATCTTCACTTTTGTTCATACTTTTTTCTTTTGCTACTCTGATTGTGTGAGTTCCATTGCCCTTTTAGTTCATTGATTCTTTCTTCTGTTTAATCTAGTTTGCTGTTGAATCCCTGTAGTGTTATTTTCATCTCAGTTATATTCTTCATCTCTGTGATGTCTATTTGGTGATTTCTTATATTTTCTTTTGTGAAGTTATTACTGTGTTTATCCATTCTCTCTGGAGTTGGTGGGTATCTTTATGACCATTATTTTGAACTCTACTGGGTAAATCACTTGTCTTCATTTCATTAAGTACTTTTTTCTGAGGTTTTTATCTTTTTTTTTCTCTTGTACCATATTTTTCTGTTCCTTCTTTTTCCTTTACTCTCTGTGTTGATTTCTATGCATTAGATAAAAGATCCACCTTTAACAGTCTTTAAGGAGTGTACTTGTAGGGAGATGAACCTTACTGTTCAACCCTGCCTTAGTTCTTTCTCTCAAACTTTTGTGCTTGTCCAAGCAGCCAATTTTATTTTTAATGGCTTCCAGAGGTTGAGACTGTGCCAAGGCAGTATCCCAAAGGGAAGAATCTCAATCAGTATCTTGATTGAGGCTGAACTGGAAAACAGACCTTTAGGCAACAGCCTTTAAATTGCAAATATATAGTCCTTTGGTACCAAGTTAGGGGAGTTTTCAGCCATGATTCCTTTGATAAGCTTTCTGTGTCTTTCTCTCTCTCTCCTTTTTTTGGGACCCCTAATAATGTATATATTGATCCTTTTAATGGTGTTTCATAAGCCCCCCTCCAGCTATCTTCAGTCTTTTTATTTTCTTCCCTCCCCTGATGATATGAGTCCCACTGCTGTCTTCAAGTTTCCTGATCCTATCATCATCTGCTTGACCTAGTCTGTTATTGAACCCCTCTTGAATTCTTCAGTATGGTTATTGTATTCTTTCACTGATTTGTTTGATGCTTTTCAGTATTTTCCATCTCTTTATTGAAATTCTCATTTTATTCATGCATTTTTTCCTAGTCTTAGTTAAGTAAGCATCTTTATATTATTTTGAATTCTCCATCAGGTAAATCACTTATGTCAGTTTCATTAAAATCTGTTTCTGGATATTTATCTTGTTCTTTTATTTTTAACATATTCCTCTGTTTCTTTATTTTGACTGTCAGTGTTGGTTTTTTTGTACATTACATAAAACAGACACTTTTCTCAGTATTGACAGAGTTGTCTTGTGTAGATGAACCTCATCAGTAAACCTCTGTAACTGTCCAAAATTATTTTTTTGTTAGTGGCACCCAGTAGTTAAGGGTGTGCCAGATCTGTTCTAGTATCCCTAAGGGGTGGAGGACTCTGCACCTAGATGAAGGATGACTGGAAGCTGGAAAATATGCATTTTGTTCTCTTACAGGGAGAAAAGGGATAGTGGGAGTTTTATCTGCTTCCTTTGATCTGGGCCTACGTCTGTAGCAGCTGGGTGTGTGTGTGTGTGTGAGTGCATGCTCTGGAGCCTATTACAACTTCTTTGTTGTTTGCTACTGTCCTGTGGGACTTACAATGCAAAAATGCAAGCTATCAGAGTCAGGTGATCTGGGGTAGGGGACCTTATCTCTTCCACACTGGAAGTATGTACAAGCTTCTTTCAGGGAGATACTGGCAACTTGCAGTAAGCTAAAAGGAGAGGGGAGGGGAGGTGTCCACTGCTTTCCCTGGTCTTCAGAGATGATCAAGTCAGCCCCTATATGCATGTTAAATTAGAAGATAGGCAGTAGCTTTTAGATTAGCAAATAGACTTCTTTCAGGGAAAGACTAGGAGTTGGATGATTTTGCCTGCTCCCTTTGTGCTGAGCCCTGGGTAGACAGCTGTGGTATTTGTGCACCTGTTAAGAATTTGTTTGCTACAGTCTTGTGGATCAAAGTCCCATTGGCTTCCAGAGTTAGGTATTTTGGGTCCATCCCTCAATTTGGAATCCCAAGTTATAGCACTAGATATAGGGTGCAAGTCCTTAGCTCTTCAGGAAGAAGCTGGGAGGTGTGAATTCCCTCTCAATTATAAATAGCTGTGCTGGAGGTAGAGTTTGTTGTGAGGGTGTGGCTCAGCCTTTCCTACTCATTTTGATGTATTTTCTTGTTCACTCAATGTGTAGGGAATTGCTCCATTTCAAAGGAAATTGCTCCATTTGTAGCTGTACATTTGGTGTGTTCATTGGAGGAGCAGTGTTCAAGAACCTCGTATGTCACCATCTTTGCAGCCTAGGATTGCTCACCTTGAAGGACCTTGCAGACAGAAGCAAAATAGTGTGCTGACAGATAGGGAAGGAATGTTCAGAGGGAGACTACCCTCTCGGTTCTTTCTGGCATCTCAGATTCCTTAGTGCTTATAATAATCATTATTCTTTTCATTCTATTTTGTATCCTATTCTGTTCAATTCACATTCTGAAACCCAGTTTTCTAATATGAATCTCTCGCTTTAAAGATTTTTTACAATAGCTACCCACTGTTTTAGGTACTTTTTATTTCACAGAATCTTCCTTCACAAGACCCTGCAAGTTCTGCACCAATGTCCAGATTTATAGTTGACTAAAAGGAGTTGCAAGGCAACCTCAGACCATTTACAAATACCAGTTTACTTCTCACTTGATCTTTCTCAAATTTGGGTACTGGTGTCAGCATGTCAGGAATTACACCAAACCACACAGTAAATTAGATACACTGCTAGGAGCATTGTTACTCAAGGGTTGTGGTGGGAGAGCCATTAGTTTATAAATTCCTTTCATCCATGTACCTATTCAATTATTTTGTGTTCAGTGGGCAACAGGAATCCAGAGAAACCTTCTGTATGGAGTGGGACCCACACATCATTTAAAACTCCCTGGGTGATTGCAAATGCAGCAAGGTTGAGAGTCTGGCCCATTGTTATCTCCCACCTAATTTCTCACTACTTTCCCTCTCACTCTTTGTTCTAACCAGTTTGGTCCGGCTTATCTTGAACATGTCCAGCATACTTATGCCTATCTTTGCTCTATCTGTCCTTTTCTGTCACCTTGATGGTGATGTAAGACTCCTGAAAGTTTTTTCTAGACTTACTCTTGACTCTCTTACCTCTGTCATTGTTCAGAACTTCCCCTTCTAAATGAGGCCTACTTGACAATCCTATTAATTCTAAAACCTATCTAGATTTTTTATTTGTTTGCTGTCTGACTCAGTGCTAGGATTTAAGCCCTATGAAGGCAGAAAACTTGGTTTGTTTTGTGTATTCTTGGACACTAAGCACCTTGCATAGGTTAGGAATTAACTTAAGGTAGTGGACCTTTTTGATGTCATGCTAGAGTTGTGCTAATAGAGTAGTTATGAGTCACACGTGGCTATTTAACATTTGAAATGTGGCTAGTTTGAATTGAAGTGAGTTGTAAAATATGAGTTTTAAGATTTAAAAATACAAGTTAAAAATTAGTTTGACATGTTTTAGATATACTAGATTAAGTTTCCTTTTAAAAGTTACTAGAAAAATTAAAATTATCTAAAGTGGCTTATATTTGAGAGCACTGAAAGAATATAACAGGATTCACAGTTGGGGCCCTGATGTCTAATAACTTTTATCGTCCTGTCAACGTGAGCTAGTTTTATGTTTAAATCAGCTTATTTTGACATTGTTCTTTTTCAGACATTAAAAAAAAATCCCCTTTCCTAAATTATTTTCATTATCCAGCTGGTTCCCTTACTGAGCTACACAGAACTATGACATGATATTTACACAAACACTGTTAACATTCTGAGAAGTGATAATACTCATTAAGTATTTGGAATTAATGAATGGGGCTGTTGCAGTTATCTTCACCAAGTGTTAGTGATAAGGCAATGCATAGAAAGAGCATCACCAGATACTGGAGATGTGCAAGGTGAAGGAACCACCTACCAACCTAAGGCATTAGGTCGTCTGAAGAAGCATGATGTCATTGTTTTAGATGGAATGACGCATGTCGTCCCTCCAAGTGGACATGTAACTCATGGCAGGTGCCCTAGAAAACTGTTTAGGGAAAATTGTCCAAGCATGTGCAACCCAGCGGCCTGAGTAAGCCTTATGACCCCCATACAAAGATGAGCTGTTTCCCAAATTGTTTTTAATTTTCTCAAAGAATTTTCACAACTCTTAGATAGAAACAAGTGGGGCTTGATTTTCATTTTAATTGGGAAGTAGGCCCAGATACAGAATAAAGTTGAATTTTAGGTTCCAAAAGCAAGTTAGGATTAGAGGCTGGGTTTCCAGACCCCTGGCCCATTGCTCTAGTGCACTCTCCTGATAGTTCTGGGTTTGTGGAAGGAAGCCGAGATGGGAGTGAAAAGCCTCGCTGGATGTTTACAGAAGAATCCTACGTTAAATACTCATGGTTTTACTGTATCTACAACAAAATTTCACTTGCTGTGCTGAACCACTTTTAAAATACTAGGTAAAGCTTTTTCTCACCTGAGAATCTTTTCTGAACTACCCAAGGTACTTTAACATGCTGTATCCTAGGTTCCCATCACTTTATTAGACTATAATTCCTTCCTAACGTGTAGGCTTCTCAGATGGACCTAGGAAATCTTCTGTACATAATCACTGGTTAGTTGTTCAGGGGCCAAGGACATTTACATGTAGGCATGTCAACGGTTTTTAAATACTTCACAGTTACAGGAATATATGTATCTGTGCCTGATTCCTTAGCACCAGCCATTTGTTGGTTTAATTTTAATAGTATGTTCTAATATACATTATAAAGACTATACACCTATCAAAGTTTCAGGTTACATGGTTCTTTTTTAAAATTATTCTAACAAAAAGGCATAAATATCTTCTTTTATCAACATTTTCCTGGGGCAACATCACCAACTGAATAACCAATACCCCAAAATCTATAGCTTATAACACAACTTTTATTAGAAAAGTTATACATAACATAGCATCAACTATTTTCAAGAACAATATTAAACCCGGTAAGCAACAAAAACCAGACTAACAAAATGTGTTAACAAGAAACTAATGACCTTTCTATAATCAAACATTCAATTATCTACAATGTTTTTTTACAAATGGAGTAAAACCCATGGTTTACAGGAACATCATATTGAAAATAAAGCTGCAATAGCACTTTTATACAATTACCATTATCAAGAAACTGAATCATCAAAACAGTAATTACGAGTTCACAAATTTAAAACATTTCACATGATTTTAAATAATTGGGTATACACTGAGTCTGAGTTTCAAAAGTGATTTTTTTCCCACAAAGGTGCCAACACTTAAGCTAGAACTTTCAGTTTGAGTAATAAGATATGTTTTGATAATCACAGTAAGTCACATAATTTCTGTTGCTATCTGGTCTGTTAATACTAGATCTTTTATTTGGATGTGTTTTTCTTCACTTAAATTATAGGAAACTGGATACAGAGTTCTGTTGCAAAGCTATTTTTAAAAAAGGTCCAAACACAGGAGTGCGCAGCATTGGAAAAAGACATCAGTACTAGACCTTATAATAAATATCAGAGAAGCCATTAGTTTTTACAGCACTGTCTGCTTAATGGTTAAGTCAACCAGGTGTGTTATTTCCCATCAGTCTATCTTCTTAGTTGGCATAGCAATTTCTATTTTCATGATCTGAATACTTAAATATATCTAAACATCTTTTTAAAACTTTTCCTGGAAAGGTACAAATTTATATTCATTCTACTCTAAAAAGTCTATTTCTGCTCATTTTAGAGAGTCACTAAAACAACAGATTCAGGATAGTAATATGGTTCATTAAAAAGTTTCAAATGGAATGATTAACAAAATAGAACACTTTAAAACAAGTTCTATCTTTTTGTAATTGAGGGGGATTAGTTACAGCACAGTTTCACACACCCCCTTGGTCATTGTGGAATTGTACTTTAAAAACATATCTCGAGAACAATCTCTTTGGGTACCAACCCTAAACACAGTGGTTACCAAGAAGATTGCTGGTGTTACTGATGGGAAAAGAATTTCTTTCTGTCCATGATTCACTCCACAGTTCTTAAAATTGGCAGGCATTCTTCCTGACAAGTTTTCTGTTCCAATGCAATTAAGTGGCCAACCAAGATTTTTAAAAAACCCTGACTTTCCACTGCTACCCAACATTATCACATGCACGAATATTGCACACATCTGTTCTGAACTGTTAATCTTCTGGGAGCTTGTTTTCTCCATCAGAACACAAACACAATCCAATCCATACAAGCAGTTCCCTTAAAATACTGGGAAAAAAAAAATGAAAAAGGCAGAGACTTTTTATTCAGACAAAAACTTAAAATTTCCTTGAAGGGTTTTGTGTGCCCTACACATGGGGGCAATTTGTATATACTAGTGAATTGAACACTAGCTTTAATGCTTCTAGCTGTTCAAATAATGTGGAACCTTGGTCCAGGTGTTGCAATGATGTCACTGTATGGTTCTTCCTGCGTCAGCTCAATAGCTTGTTGCTTTTTAAGAACCAAGAAGCTGTAGAACTTTGCTGCAGCTTGCTTTCTGTTCGTGTTCCGACACAGCTCAAGCAAACTGATAGATTCGGCTCCAGTTTTAGCAAGAGCTCGCTGAAATAAGACCAAAAAAAAAATTGAGTGAAAGTAATCTGCGCACTAAAGTAGTAATTTTTAAAGGATGCCAATTGTGGATACTGGAAAAAGCATACTCTATAGTCAACTGGGGCCTGGGAGTGACTTCTTTGAATAGTGAGTGATTCTGACATTCATTAAGAAGGTAGACTATTAAAATGACTCATTTCTTTGGACATCTAACAGTAAAATCTAGCACCTATATGGTTCTTAAAGAGTTCATTTTTAAAAATCCAACTATCCTTTGTATCTATTTTGGCAAACTTGCCTGGTATTTCATATACTCAAAATATCTTGTGTTGAATCTTTGTCAAATCAGACACAGGCATTACATCTACCCAAAATAAGGTATAGAAACACAAAGGAGTTCCATAAGCATCACCACAGTTGTGTTTTGCACAGGATAACCATAGGAAAATGCTACCTAAATGCTATCCAGGCTTACTTTTGGCCTAAGAATTTATATATTGAAATAGTTTAAAATGTGTAGTTCTGGAAGAAGGCAGGCTTCTGATTATAGCATGTACTGTTTTTGGAAGGAGCAGTGCCAAATCCTTGATGAAGTCTTTTTCTCTAAGACTACAGTGGCCTACCTGAAGACCATGAAGCATCTGCTGAGTTCTTTTGTTCCATCTTCTTTCTTCTTGATCCTGATCACCTCCTGAAGCATCTTCATCCTGAAAATGACCCCCACACAAAAAAAAGTTGACAAAGAACTCTGCTGCAAAAGCTCTCCTGAAAGCTCATTTCAATTGTGTATTTTGACTAGTAGAAAATTGCTGAAAAGTCACTTAGTATCTAGTATGAACTTTGAGTTTTCTTAAATTCCTCTGCACTTACAAGAAAACATTTGGCTCAGTATGATTCCAAAAGGATACAGACTGCAGCTGGTGGGTGCACTGTGAGCGACTGGCCCCTCATAAAACGGGGAACTCATGTTGGGCTATAAACCAACTATGCCACTAAGCACACTGTTTATTTCAACTGAATAGAAAGGTATTTTTTTGATGGCACAAATTTCTAGATTTACATTCCAGAAGACTCCTAAACTCATTATAGACCTGATTCCTAAATGATTTTCTGAAGTTGGCACAGGGCCGGAGCTGAGATGCTCCCAGGCTATACTGCAACTGGAAATATCTGAAAAGCCAGGAATTACAGCTTCAAACCTAACAGGAAGCACAACAATTCTAAATACTGAATTCACAGTAAGTCTAAGTCTGAGATAATAGCACACACTTCAGTGCATAGGCTGGAGTATCTCCGAGGCTAAATTTTGACTTTAAGACAAGTTTAGGAAACTTATAGCTGGCATAATGACAAATGACACAGATGCTAATGAAAATTAGTCTTGGAAGAGACTTTAAATGCTCTGTTACCTGGAAGACACTTAAAATTTTAAATAAAGGTCTAAATAAAACATCTGACATAAAATACATTCTAAGATGCCCCATGAAGAAGAAACCCATTCCTAAAGGTCCACTACTTTAAAAAAAAAGTCATTTGAGTCATCACTGAATCTATTTTAGTCACCTCATTCCAATGAAAACAAAGAACTCCCACAAATGGAAAATGTTTGGTTATCTAATTTTTAGGCCACGGACAGGTTATAACAGAGGCAGATGCTAACAGCAGTAAGAATTGAACACAAGATAATAAAAGTGGCTACAATTTAAAAGTCAAGCAAGAAATCAGTGGAATAGCAGTACCATGTCCTTCAAAAGCCCATGAGGGAGTCAACAGAATTAACAGTATAGCACGAAGTTTAATGTTGCTAATGATGTAGATGGATCACTAAGAACTTGGTGAAACTGCTTATATTCAAACATTTTCATCACTCTGATGCTCAATATCATTTAACTAACCAGGATCCAATATGAAAAGGAGAAGAGCTGGCTGAAGATTTTTGCTAAATCTGAAATGGGAATTTATTCAGCCGATGTTTCCTTACCTCTTCCTCTTCATCATCTTCCTTCTCCTTTTCTTTCTCCTTCTCTTTCTCTGGTAGCAGTTCTAACTCTGGAATTAACTGACAGATATTTGGAGGCTCTTCTGGGGGCAGCTCTACAGGAGGTATTTCCATCTGCTCTACCTGCTGAGGCTTAAAGCAATAAATATAAAATGCATCTTAATATTGCCTCAAAGGTAGCTTCTTTAAATACGTTAATACATACTTGAAATTTTCAAGTTGGAATGAAATAGTAGGGCCGTAGCAACACTTATGTATATGAAATTATTTTTCTTTTATTGTAAAGCAATGTTAGTTTACAAAAGAAGCCAATCCATTAAATGTCTTCTTTTCATACTAACTAATCAAATGCTTAAAGTCTATCTCAGAAATTTACAAACAATAAAAACTATAAAGAGTAAACCAAAAAACATACTACAGTAGCATTTTTGGAAAAGCCAAACCGAACAGAACCACCCACTGATTCCCCAAGGCAATTCAAAAACGTTTATCATCAATTATCCTAGTACTGTAAACTATTGCTGCATAAATATTGCCTTAGGGCTATATCACAACTAAGCTTGGGCTCTAATGAGCCCTGGCACTCTTCTTATTAGTAGTAAATAATAAGAAAGAGGAGACCACTTTTCTGGGTCCATCTCTTCAATTTCCTTCCTTTCAGTCTTAAAATAGTTGTTCAACATTAAAAAAAAAAGTTTTTAACAAACCACATTAATGACAGGTCAACACTTACCAAGAGAGTAGTAGTAGTGGAGGAACCCACTCTTTACCTGCTTCCAAGCAGAAAAATGATCTTTTGGACAACTCCTTAACCACCAAAGGGCATAGAAAACCAGTTCTCTTCTGTCAGTACCTCTTGATGGAGGTTGAACCAAGAGCCCAAGGTAACCAAAAAGCTCTCCTTTGCCAGATTAATTTATTCTACAGACTCAAGTTGGGAAATCCTTAAAATAGACCTTACTTTCTTTACACTTAGGATAGGAAAACTGAATGAATTTAATGGTGGCCAGTCTGCATAAAATAGCCAATGTTGCTTTACTTTTCCAGTAATTTGAGAAATACAGTGATTACTTACTAAGATAGCCTAAAATTGCCCAGTACTGGAAATACGCAGGAACATTTGCTAAGCAATGAACCTTGAACAGAATAGAAAGTGAGGAATAAAATCACACCTACATGGTCAACCAATATACAACAAAGAAGCCAAGAATATACTAGGGGAAGAGGTTCTTCAATAAATAGTGCTGGGAAAACTGGACAGCGACAAGCCAAAGAATGAAATTGGACCACCGTCTTCCACCATTCACAAAAATCAACTCAAAATGGATGCAAGACTTGAAGGTAAGACCAGAAACTGTAAAACTAAACAAAAAAACATGGAGTAGGCCCCTTGACACTGATCTTGGCAATAGTTTTTTGGATTTGATATTAAAATAAAAGCAAAAGTAACTGGGACTATACCAAACTAAAAAGCTTCTGCAAAGGATACTGTAGGCAATCTACAGAATGGAGAAAATAAAATATCTGATATTTTATTTATCTGATAAGGGTTTAATATTCAAAATACATAAAAAAAAAACCCACAACTTAGAACAGTCCAAACAAAAAATGTGTACAAGACTGAACAAACGTTTCTCCAAATACATAGCCAGCCAACATAAAGATAAGATACATGAAAGGCGCTCAGTATCACTAACCAGGGAAATGCAAATCAAAGCCACAATGAGGTATTAACTCACACCTGTTGGAATGGCTATCCTCAAAAGAAATAACAAGTGCTGGTGAGGACAGAACTCTTGTGCACTGTTGGTGGGAATGTAAACTGGCGCAGTCACTATGGAAAACAGTAAGGAGGTTGCTCAAAAGAGTGAAAAACCGTATGATCTCACAATTCCACTTCTGGATATTTATTTGAAGGAAATAAAATCACTATCTTGAAAAGTTATCTGCACACCCATGTTCACTGCAGCATTATCCATAATTTGGAAATAACCTCAGCGACTGTCAATGGATAAATATGTATTATACATAACACAATGGAATATTACTCACCATGAAAAAGGAAACCCTGCCTTTTGTGATGACATGGATGGACCTTGAGGACATTATGCTAAGAGAGCTAAGTCAAAGATCAAGACTGACTGGTATCACTTGTATGTGGAACCTAAAATAGCAGAACTCATAGAATGGTGGTTACTTGGGGTAGGGGGGTGTATATGAAATGGGTCGAAGTCAGTCAAAGAGAGTAAACTTCCAGTTACACATTCTGGGGATCTAATACACAGTGTGGTGATTATAGTTAATAGATACTGAATTATATACTTGAAAGTTACTGAGAGATCTTTTAAAGTTCTCATGACAAGAAAAAAAATTTTGTAACTGTGAGGTGATAAATGTTAATTAAACCTATTGTGCAATGTAATCATTTTGCAGTATACACATGTATCAAATCATCATGTTGTATACCTTAAATACAATGTAATGTGTCAATTATATTTTAATAAAACTAGAAAAAACATTCAGTCTTGCTGACAAAAATGAAAACAAATCAAAGTGGTTAGACATCTGGAATATACAAGAGTCTACTAGCTTAAGAACAAAAATTCCCCTTTATTTAAGCAGAAAGTTTGTTTCATTTGACTCACAACGTACTTAACCCTTGTAGAATTCAACAGATTCCATATGCTACTTTTCTTAATTTATCTACAATTATTAGATTCACCCTGGATGAATGTTTGAGAAAGGAAAAATAGAACAAAATAAATCAGAATGAAGTTCAAAGTCAAGGATTCCACATTAGCCAAGGATGCTCACTTTAGGTCACTCTGAAGCAAGACTATCCAAGAAAAGTCAGAACGACTGACAACTACTGACATCTTCCATTTAGGGCACACTGTGTTCACATCCTCAGCGGCCACTCTCTGCCTAAACCAAGATACCTCAAAAGGGCTCTTAGTCAACTTGCTATTAGTAGGGATCTGAAATGACCGAGTACCTCCAAAGGCCTTGAGTGGCAGATGTGCTTACTTACAGGGATCACAGGCTCTGGGTCAATTTGTCCGGCTTTTCTCTTAACTCCTTGAGGTGGTGGTGGGGGCATGGCCGACTCATCCAAGTTTGTTCTGCTTGTTTCCATCACTGACTCCTGGAGGCGGCTTGGCTCTTCCACAATGGGCTCATCTGCAATTGATCATATGAGAGGAAACCTGGGTCACAGATTCTTCAATAACGTTCTAGAAACATTCACTTTTAAAATTAATTCATTAAGACATGGGTACTTGACCCAATTTGCAACACTATATTTAAAGGTGGGAAGGGGCCTTAAAAGGACAAGTCCCACCTCCAGTCCAATGCAGGACAATACTGGACTACAGAAAGCTGCTTTATTGAAAAGAGAAAGCTCCATATGTAACAATCAGACAATACAAGCATAGATTCCCCTGTCTGAAAATTTGAGTTTACTCTTTTGTTCCTATTTCTTGTACTTTGGTAATGTAGAGGTAAATTTTCAGCTACATGATCACTCAAAATTTAAGGGAACTATTCCAAATAGAACAGACCGATAACATCACGCTGCTGATGCTGCTGGTCCTCTCGGGGAACCTCTGGATTTTCAAACTCTTTGAGGAATTCATCCAAATTATCAGCCTCTCCTCCTTTCCTCCTTTTTCTAAGATCTTCTGGTACTAGTGGTGTAAGACAGCGTGTAAAGAGCTATAAAAAACAAAATTAAGAAAAATCTCAAATCATATTAACTGAAAACCCACCACCACTTATATTCTCCATGAGTATGTTTAATATAGTTGTAATCAATATACATATAAGATTTAGCATGATTTCTACTTAAAAGTCATATTCACACTGTATTCCATCTTAAAATGACTTTTAAAGATAGGATTCCAAATGGTAACTGCAGCAAATTTTGGAAAAGTTTAAAATAAAGAACCTTTTTTTATCCACTGTCTTGTAGTTCGGAGGTAACACTAAAGTTTTTAAATTTATCTTCCTGCGGTGTTTTCATATTCATATACTTAAACATCAACCTAACTGGAAGCATACCAAATTCCCTTCACAGTGACTTTTACACTTAATATAAAAATAACTATCACTTTTAATATTTTTTAATGACAGCGTAGTGTGTATATCTCTACTCAGCAAATATTATATGTATGTATATATCACATTTGAACCATTTTCAATACGTTTCTGAACTGTAAACAATGTAATGGAAATTTCCACAGAAGTGGTTTTCTGTATTTTTAATTACTTCCTTAAGAAAAATTCCTAATGAGTCAAACATAAATATTTTGAGGACCTATTCTATTTCAAATGACTGTGCTTCCAATAAATAGCAGTTTTACCATAGCTTTGCTGCTTTGAAACACTTAAGAATATATAGTAAAATACACAGTAAAATCAACTGTCTATGCACATTTCAACTGAGTAACAGCACTGCTCCTCTCGTCACTTACTTTGGAATTGTCTGGAACCTAAAGTGAGCAGAAAAGGGCTTGTAGGTGAAAAAAATTCTCATTAAAGCCAGAAATTTTTTTATATGGGAAAAGTAGAACCATCTTGTATTTTAGCCAGAAAACATTTTAAGATTGCAGATTTGAAGCACAGTACATACTGAGGCAAGAGAATTAGTATTTATCATAGGAGGTTGAAGACAGAGAACTATTATTTAAAAATGTTAGTGGATTAGTATAGGAAAATTCATTCTACATCTTTTACATTACAGTATTTCAGATTACATTATGCTCTGTAAACTGTGACTTAAGAGAGGAAAAAAGAGAAATGTCACCTACATGTAATATACTTGATCAAAAAAGGTTTAAAGTTTTAAAAATGGTCAGAAGTGTATGAAATAAAAAATTCTGCAAACTACGTATTACCTTCAGTAGTCTGTTATTCCACAAAGGCTGAGCAGGTAAAGAGAAGAGTTTTTCCACTCCTCCTGTCTCTTTCCACATCATCAGTTTCTTGGTGGGTGGTGCCAGATCCAAAGTAGTAACAATGTCTGAATAATCACTAAGTTGGGCTCTAATTGTCTTGCTATCCAATTCTTTGACACTGTCAACAATTAGCTTCCTCTTCCTCTTGGCTTTTGTTTCTTTGACTGGAATGACAGAAGAAAGAAGTAAGATCATTTTCTTCAGAGACCAGCATGAAACATACAACTACCAAACTTGGTCTCATTGTATCCTTGTTTTTCTCCACACCTGGTATTAAAGTTAAGACTCAGGAGGGCAGAATCTGTTTTTAGTAATGTTTCCCAAGTACCATATAGACTGGAGGATGGCATACAACAGGAGCTTGATAAATTCTCTGAATGAATATGTATAGACTTACAGCACAAAATGAATAAATAATCCAAGAACCAATACATTTTTGCCAATGTTGCTTTATATCGTAAACATGGAACATCACACTTGATTAAGAGATGGGCTCACGTTCTGGATTCAGCCACTTACTACCTGAGTGACCACTAAGTTAACTTCATCTTGCTTACCAGTATGGTGGACAAAGGCTGACTATTCTAGTTTAAATGCTGCTGTATATCCCCCCTTACCTTGTTTATGGTTACTTCTTCATGTTTGTCATTAATATAATACATATTTTACTTAATTAGCCATATTTCCCTAATTAGTATTTAAGTTCTATGAGGATAAAGACTTGTTCACTGTCACATTTTTAGTTCCTAAGTAGGGTAAGATATACAGTAAACAGTGTATAAACCAGAAGCCCAAGTCACAATTTTTGGTGATCAGATTCTAATTTTAAGTAGGAAGCCAAAAAAAGTTAATCTTGTTTACTTAAAAAGTAACAACTATACCTTGAATTACATTGTAACTGATCTCAAGTACTCTACCCCACTGTACCCAAAAATCATCTAGGAATTTTTAAGTTTCACATCCAAATTACTTATCTCAGATTGATTCTT
Organism: Manis pentadactyla; assembly: GCF_030020395.1. Classification (NCBI taxonomy): domain Eukaryota; kingdom Metazoa; phylum Chordata; class Mammalia; order Pholidota; family Manidae; genus Manis; species Manis pentadactyla. Next base: position 25,378,417 of record NC_080021.1, on the reverse strand, counting down.
TTAACTCAGATGTAGCACATCCAATTAAACATTTTGCTCTTTCTTACTAAGCACTAAAACAAACAGAATACTTAACTGATTTTAGAAATTTTGACAAAGTTCAAAACAAACCAAAAAAAAGTATTCTTATGTTTTTTTCATATTATAGCCCAACTCTACAGAACTAGAACTTTGGAAGACAGTCAACCTTATACTTTACTGCAAAATGCCTTGCAGTGTTTTCTAGTTGTCACACATGTGACCTACTACCCTTCTGGGAACCTTGAAAGAAACATATTAACAGAAACCGTGTCCTACACTTTTGTATTTCATAGCAACTTGTACAGATGTCTGATACTCAAATTGTAATTGAATTAAATATTCAATGATGATAGATGACTGTGATGAAGGAGAAAGCAGCATAGCTATTTAAAATGCAAGCAGCAGATTAGCGGACAACAGCCAGAACTAGGACCCTATGTTCTAAGTTTTGTAAGTGAAAAATCTGTCTGCTCACCAGTGATGTCAATAGGCTCCAGAGCAAAGGCTTCTTCTTCATTCGGAACAAGTGTTGTTTGATCAGTCATAGTTGGCATTGGTTCAACAGGGTCCACTGAATCAGGACTGTCAGGCCCACCCACTATATAAAAGCAGAAATCTGGTCACAAAAGGCTTGGGAAGTTTATATATATACTACCAACAGGAAAAAAAACCCACTGCTACCAAGAAAAAAAACTTTTCTAGTTATGAGGAAGTCCCTCCAGAGTTGAACCCTATTGGCCAAACAAAGGGATGGGCCCAGGGTTAAACACGTATGAGAATCAGAACTAGTTATCGATCATAAGTGCTATTTTTAAGGAGATTTATTGTTCATTTAAAGCTGAAACTGTTAGTTTGAGGTCTCCTACATTAAGTATCTTTTTGAATACCATACTATGCCCAGGTCACTGAACTTGAAATGCTTACTTGATACGTTATCATCCTCATCCATATCATCATGTGTAGGCTGTTCTGGCAGCATCACTCCTGCCTCAGACAGGGCAGGGGGATCATCAAAAATACCACCATCATTATTACTAATAAGCTTGTCATCTGAAATGAGGAATATAATTTAATTATCATTTGAAAAAGAAATGCTAACAGAACAAACGCCAATCACCAGAAAAATGTTAAAATGGATTAAATTTAAAAATGTAAATCTGTATTTGAATTTGCATGTTTCTCATCAAGATAGTGTACAAAAATATAAAAGATATGAAAATTTTCTCAGTTTTTATTTTCTAGTTCATATCTAGTTCATTTTAAACATTTATCTAGTTAACAGAGATATCAAACACAAATAAGCAGCTTTAGAAACTAAAAACTCTTGAGACAAGTACCTTTAAACAAAATCATGTATTATTATTTTATTTACAGAAAACTTTTACTCAATCAACTGGTCAAAACTCACACATACTTACCTAGACAGCTACTCAAGACTGAGAATTAGCAATTGCTGTAAAACACCCCAACTGGTAAAGAAATTATGTCAGCATAACCAAACGACCTTGTTGTGACCTACCTAATATGCCACCATCATTTCCTTCTCCAAAATTGTCATCCTTATATTGGTCTTCATATTCCAAATGGTTAATTTTCTCATTTAGATTGCTGGTGCTCTGTTCAGGCTCTAAGAGGAGGTTAGAAGCACTAGTGCTTACTAACATGTCATCATCCTCAAAAGCGCTGCCTTCTCTCATTATTTCACGATCATCCATTCCAAAGTCGCCTACACAAATATTAGTCATTAGTTGAAAAAAGTTAGAAACACTATTGTTAAAAAGAAAACAGTAATAATTATGATTAGGTCACATTTGCTTACTGAATTCTTATTTATCTTTGAATGTCATATTGAGTTTAAGTCTTTAGCATCTACATTTCATAAACTGATTTTGGGGCATGATTAGCAAATTCAAATGTAAGATCCAAATGTAGATTATTCTACATGTGTTAAGTCTAAATATGAATGTATATTAGGTTCCATTAACATTCACAGATACACTTTGTAATGTATTTTCATCAAGAAAAAAATTTGATTTGCTAAATTTTGAATACTTCAAAAAGAATAGTAAGTACATAATGTAGTTCCAAAATGATTAGTTTAAAAATGAGCACTACCTCATTGTTAAGACTTTTTACACAAATCAGTATGTAGATTCTATCACCATATATGGGGAGCAGTGGTAGGCAAAGAACGAACCTTAAGTTTGGAGTATAAATGGAAATGGTGCTTAATATACTTGTAGAAAGGCAAATTTTTTTGTTGATGAGATGAAATTTTTAAGTCTCTGTAATTGTGAATGTAACATGTCTGGTTTTCTTTTTCAAATTGCTAGTAATGCCATAACAGAATTAGAATATTACACCTAGTGGCTAGTGATTTCTTTCTCTATTACCAAAATCATTTTCTTGTAGAATACTGATGTTCCCAACTTCTTCTCTCATGGTTATCTCTTCCACTCTACTCTGGTTCAGGCTGAACTGCTGGGCCACATCGATGTCACTTGAAAAGAATTTCAAATTCTTAATTTCAAGTCTTATTATAACTTACTTATAAAGAAAACAGGACAAATTTCTCTGGATAAGGGAAAAACATATACAACCTATCAAGGTTTAAAAGCCTTAAATTAACATTTACTACTACATAAATATAACCCAATAATCTCAGTAACGATTTGTAAATTAATTTGTATTTAAGTTTTAAAACCACCAATGTCCAGCAAGTGAAATATGCTACAATGCTACGTAAAGTAACATAGAATACAGAGGAAAAACTCAGCAATGCATGGGCCAGACAGGCATGGGTTTTCACCAGGTCCCAGAAACTTAGAGGCTGTGTTAACTCTGATATTACTGGCCTTTCTGACTCCCTACTTCCTCTAACAAATAAAAACCTCTCATATTGTTTAAAAATACTAAATAAATAAACACATATACCTTTAAACACCAATGTGGAATATCATGTACCAAATTAAGAATGTAAATATTTCAAAGCAAATCACCAGTTTTGTTTACCAAATTAATGGCAAGTAAAAACATACTAGGGATGTAGGACTTCTACACTCTTAAGAGAGACATTTAAGATATAGTAACCAAATGCTGTCTGCAGACTTCCTATAGACCCTAACTTGAGCAAACTGGGAGGGGGAAAAAAAGCCCTATGTGTTAACTGGGTATATCTGAATGCTGAATGGACACTATTATTTAAGAGTTATTATAATTTGGATATCATATTAAGGAGTAATTTTAATTTAAAAATGATGTTATTATGGGTATGTTTTTAACATTCCATACCTCCAAAGAGATACATTTCATATGAGGTATTTGCAGATGAAATAAGATAGCTGTTATTTACTTTAAAATAATCAAGCAAGGGTGGAAAGAGAATTGGGAAAATACAGATGAAATAAAACTGGCAATATAATGATAAATAAAGAAGCTAGATGATTAGTACATGGAGCTCATAATACTAATCTAGCTCTTACCTGCATTAAAAAACTTTATGATGAAAAATGTAACATGATAGAAGTATAAGGAGAGGGAAATAAAAAGTGAAGCAGCTAGACAGTGCCTAGCACTAACATACGCAAGAAATCAAAATAAATCCTATAAATTTATGCTAGCTAGGAGTCACGGGTCATTTTAAAAAGCAGAGAAATTTGTCAAAAAATAAATGGGGTGCAAAGGATTTCTTGGTGGTCAGCTGTGCTACGAAGTCACTTGGAAAGTCAGTCACATTCCATCATGGTAACAACAGCTAGATTTTGAGGGTGTCAAAAGGGAAACAACATACCACAGTAAGCTGCTAATGACCATCTCTGTACCACTTTCTCCTTTTAAACGTGTGTTGTGACAATGATCTTTACTGCTCTTTCAAGAAAGGTATCTCATGTGTTTATTAAAAAAAACAACAAAACCTATGGCTGTGTATAGCTCAGCCAAGTAGATAACCATTAGATGACTTTAGTATGTACCTCTGAGGAAAAAGTCTTGACGTGATAGTTCAAGTTTACTGATAGCATCATGTAAAACACACACCTCAACAACTGTTCAGTTTACACAAGCTTTGGTCTAAGCATATCTGAATTATCATATCTTAGCTGTGTTAAAGGTGAATTTTGTACACAATTTTCTTACAGAAGAAACTCTTCTAGGTTACACATTTCATAGCCACACAATATCCTGAATGAAAGCATATGCAATTTAGCTACATGTTAACTCAATGTCTCAACATTCCAAGGAAAATAATTATGTCTGGAAGCCAATAACATTTTTTGCAGACCAAGTCAATAATTAAAAAACAAAAGAAAGAGAGACAGACATACTCTAAGTCAGGCAGTGGCTGATCAAAGTCATGAAATTCTTCAGGTAAAGTAATAGCATTGTAAGCAGCTTCTCGATTTTCCTCAGGCAGGTCAACAACACCTGGAAAAGAAATGGTAAATAGAAGGCCTGGTTACATCACGGGTCTCTAGAGTTCAAAGGAAGGTAGCACTGGTATAATCTTCTAAGGTTATATATCCTAGAAAAGTCGTTTTATAGATGCAAAGTACTAATGAAGCACAAGTACTTTGGTTTTCGATAATCATAAACCACAGTACTTGCTTTATAAAAAACGTCAAAGCACTAATTATGATTAACCTGGTCTTTAAGAAGACATATCAACAAATAAATATGAGTAAGTTTTCTAAATAAGCATGAAATTTATGGGGAAAAGGAATGACTACAAAGGAGTACCCCAAATATTAAGAGTTGTTTATTTTATGGAAAGTGGGATTACATGATTTTAATTTTTCCCTATATTTTCAAAATGCCTAGAGTAAAAATACACTGCTTTAAGAGACAAAAAAGACAAAAAAAAACCAAAACACATTTTACTCAAGCAAAATGCCAATTAGTAGCCACATGTTAGAAATCATTCAAGTATCATAGCCTCTGCCTAAACATTTTACTTTTAAATTAAATTTTGGATCTCAACAACTTTACTGTTCATCTATTAAAGTACTAGAATATAATCCTCAGTAGAAACTGCTGTATAAGGCACCTGCATATTTTCTATACATTATTTTAGTTAGAATTAAATCAATGCTTTAAAAATTACAGAATGATACATGAATTCAGATGAATGATAGTTATTACCTATGCAGTTGGAAGTTTGCTAAAGTCCAGTTTTACAATCAGCTATTCCTAAGACAAAACAAGTAACTACAGAGAACATTAGTTTTCAACATTTCAACCTCTGATGATTCAGTTCTATGTAAGGTGCTAAAGAAAGGTTAAAAGAAAAAGGCAAAGGAAGAACAAAAAAGGGGTGACTCATAATTCCATAAGTAGAACAAAAGAAAAGTGAGTTTCCTCCCTTGAACCACTGTGTCTCCAAGCCCTGCCCTATTTTTAAAGGGTTTCTTATAATTAAAAGAAATATGCTGATCTAGAACATCTGTTTATCAGTTTTTCCACACTAAACAAAATGCCAAAGTTTTTTTTTCTTTTTTTAAAGTAATACCTGGCCGAAAAGCCATCTTTATCTTAATGAATGCTTCATTACAGTCTGCAAGGAGATATTTGGCTTTTCTGTGATAGATTCGAACTACTCCCAGTAAGAGGTGTCCTGATGTTCGGAGCGCCATCTTCACCTGTAAATAAAAACATTAACATTAATCTAATCCAGTTACAGAAGAAATCACGTATCGAAGATTATATTTTGTGCAATTTGTAGGAAACTTTTACTTTATTTACTTTACAAGCAGTTTATTACTTTACTCTTCATACATTTTGTCATTTATTTGAAGTTACGTCATGACTACCTGTATTTTCTCAATGCCTTTACCTGTAAATTCCCTAAGTATACCCCCAAAGTAGACTGGTAATTCATCAATTAACACAGATGCAAAGGTGGCTATGAAGCAGGTACTAAGTAAGGCGTTCCATGGACCGTTGTCACCAGCACACTAAGGACTATGTGGCACTTTTGGTTGCCAATCCAGAGCCACTGGTCCCTGCTGACTAACTGAACCCTGAGTTGTTTGGGAAGTGAACGTCCACAGGCTTCAAGGTTGACCGTCTCATTCCTCTCTGCTAATACTTCTTCTTGAGTGGGTACACAATCCGGGTCAGCCCACGAGAAGTGGAAAGCATGGCAGAGTTTCTGAGGAAGATTTCCCCAGTAAAAGAAGAGTGCCCCTCTCTTCCTTCTCCCTTTAGTGTTCTTAGTAGGTGAACTTGGAGCTGCCTGCAGCCACTCTGTAACCACAAGGCGATTAGTATGAAGACAAAAAGCTAACAAACGAAGAATGGTGAGTTCTTGGATAGGATCACAGAACTGCTGAACCAATCCTAGACCTTTCTACTTTTAAACTTCTAATTAAATAAGACTGTTAATTTCCTTACTGTTTAAGCAACTTTTCACTGAATTTTTATTACCTGACTGGAATGCAGACTAATTGACATGGCTAATAGTACCCATCGTTTCTCATGAGAAAAAACACTCCCCAGTCTGTTTCATGCAAGGTAGATCCTGATCAGTGCTTATGTGGAATACAGTGTGTGGGATGAGATGCAGTAGTTGAGAAGAGAATGAAAAAGTAAACACCGAGTCTAAACAGAATGACTCAAAATGTTCTGGCTATAATAAGGACAATTTGTTGAGAGAACATGAACTCAAACTTTCCCAGACTGTTTTCCAAATCATGCCATATAACTCTTTCTAAGGTAGCAAAGAAAGTTGTTACCTGCCTAAAGTTTAAATTATGATTAATATATTGTTACTTACAAAAGAGCAAAACATTGTTATTTTTAGGTTACATGTGTTACTCTCTGTAGCAGTCTTAGGATTCTATTTATGATGACTCTCAGGGCTTATATTTATGGCCACTTCACATGCCTTACAGAATAAATCACAAAATTTACTGCTATAAATTCTTAGGTATCTAAAATTATAATAAACTCATGATCAAATTTGGGACTTATCAGATAATTGCTGATATGAAAAATACCCAATTAAAACATTGCTCTTAATGGAAAAAGAGAATCTACTTTTATGATGTGGTCTTAGGAAATTTAAAATTGATATAGACTGCAACTTAAAAAGGAGAAGGTAGGCGGGGAAAAAACTCAACCAACCTTTGCATGCCATTATCTTGTCCAGAATTAGCAACTTCTAAAAAGATTGGTGTTTGGGCAAAGGCTTCCTTTCTGCATTAGTTTTGTTCATAGTTTAGTGTAGGAACAGGTATGTTAATTTTTGCTGTTGAGCCAGCTAATTTTAGGTGTATAGGCATAATAAAGAACACAGGCTATTTATACAGAGAAAGCTCTGCAGAGGTTGCCAGTGGGTCTTCCAACCAGAGAGGGCAAGGGGGTTAAGAGAAGGCATGCAGTTGCAATTGAGTCATGTCTGACACCTGTCCTAAATAACTAAACCGACATTTTCCTGTAACAAGAACTGCACAAAGAGCATACAGAAATTTTTAGGTCAGCTCATTCTATGGATATATCTTTATATCCTATCACAATAAAAAAGAATCAACCAAATAAAACCCATTTAGAAATGGTTTTTACAGTGTTATTCTCCCTCTCACACACACTCTATATAGTCTTTTACATTATTCCTGAATCGTATGCCTTGCTTTGTGGCTGCTGGGGCATACCTTCATATAGCAGATTGTCTTGTATGTTTGTAGCATCCCAAATGGGGTGCAGAGTACTATGAAAAAATTTTCTTATCCTTTTAAGCCAAGATCAACTTCAGTATTTGCTTGTGGATGTTAAGATTAGACACACACACGAGTTGAACTAGAAAGTTTTCCAAGAAAATGTAAGAATACTATAAAGAAGCCAGGATTTTCTGTGTATAAGAATAAAGCTGTCTTATAAAAAAAGCCACATATATCAAGAAAAGAGCTCAATTTCTTTCTTTTTCCATTTATTTCAGTAAGCATACCTATAAAAAGTAGAAAACATGATGCTCTTATACAGTTTAACCAGGAGTGCAAACTGGTACAATCTGCCCACACAGCAAATGGTTGTTAATGCATTAATCAAAAATCTTAAAAGTATATCACCTTGCTTATTAATTATACTTCTAAACATCAATATTAAGAATTACAGAGGTGAACAAAAGATTTTCCAAGTAATATTTATTCAGTTATTTTTAAAAAGAGAAGAATAAAAACACCCTATAATCCTACCACCTGAAGAAATCTTTAGTATTTTAGCATGTGTTCTAGGCTTTTATGTATGCATTTATGCAATTTTCTCCTTTTTTGACGTTTGTGTACATAAAAACTGCTTCATACTATTGTGTAATGAGACTGCATTCAGGAAAAGCTCCACTCATAACATTATCATAATTTTGAATGGTTACACTGAACAGGACCAGAGTAATTAAAATTCAAAAACATTCACAATGAATTACAGGGTCCATAATCCTGTATCTGAAATCATAGGGGCCAAGTGTGTTTTTGGATACAATAAATGTACTTCAGTACATATGCCGTATATTAAAACATTCCCAGGAGTGTCTAAAGCAGCCCCCCACCCCAATCATACACATCAGTATTTTTATAGTGAATTTATGATCACACTAATGACATCACTTCAATTTTGGTCAAGTCTGCTTCTGTTATTTGTACTTAAGTTCTGTGGATAAGACACTATGATACTGTACAATGCAATCATTCAAAATTATGATAAGCTATGAATACAGCTTTTCCTGAATGCAGTCTTGTTACAAAACATATAATGCAGTTTTTGTGTACAATATTGTATGTAAGAAAACATGCATACATAAAAGCATACTAAAGGTTTCTCTAAGTGGTAGGACTACAGGTCACTTTATTTTCCTCTGAAAGTTTTCATTTTAGTAAAGTTTTCAAATTAGCATTGTTTTAGAAATAACATGATAGAATATCTTTAATACCAGTAAATCTCACCAGTTAACTTTAAATCAAGCCAAACCTCTGCATACAGAAAGTTTACAACTAATTCCAAATACAAATGTTCGCTTATCCCACCTAAAACATGTCCTTTCCCACATAACTAATCTGAACAAGTCTCTTCTATATCCCAACTTTATGCCACTGAGATCCCCTTGCTCTTTCAACAATAATTACTCTAATTTAATACATTATTCCAGTATTGTCCCATCTACCAATTCGAAGAGTAGATCACAATGCTAGTCCAGCTATGATCTGAAATGTTCTCACAACAGGACAATTGGTGGGTGTATGTGTGCGCATGCATATGTGTAAATACAAGGCCCAATTAAGGACCTTTAAAACAGATATTATATGTAAATCATATTTAAGGACTTTTCCTTTATTTTGAGATTAGTCCTTCAGACATTTTTTTTTTTTTTGAAATCAACATGTGTGTTCTTCAATGGAATGCTAATGAGAGTAGATTATAATTGAGTCTGTTTGTTTTAAAGGTTCTTTTGTGGCAACACAAAAACCCCGTATTACTTCAAGTTCCATTACTGGTGAAATCCAAGGGTGGAAACCACTGCTTCAGAACAGTTTCACAGGATGTCAATCAAAGCTGTTCTAGGAACACAGCCGTGCACAAGGAAGCTAAGGTAGGGACATTCATAAGGCTTTCATTCTAGAGGGAGGAAGACAGTAATTAAGTATTTAGGGGAAGAGCATAGCAAGTACAAAAGTTTTGAGATGGGTAAAAAGCTTGGTTTCTTTAAGAAATAAGCAAGTGGACCTATGATGCTAGATGGAGCAAGTGGTATGGATACTATTTGATAGGTGGTTAAGACAGATAGATCTCACCCCTGAGATCTTAAATAGAAACCTATTCTAATTAATATTAATATTTTGTAAATTCCTAAGTCAGGAATAACTCTATACATAAATATTTAAGTATAAAAACATCTAGAAAGCCAGATGTGAAATATTTGGGTAATGCTCAACCTCATGCTTATCTACCATTGAAACAGACAAATGAAAATATCTGTGTACTTACAGAATTTTTGAAGGGAAGAGAATATCAAACTGGAACTCTGGATGATCTATGGATTTTTTCTGATTCTATTATGCCTTTAGAAGCCTACCAAAAAAGTTGTTTTATAGAATTCTCTTTTATAGATCAATAAACAATTGGTAAAGTGAATAAAAATATCAAAATCAAACATACCTTTGGTGAGATGATACTTTCCACACTGCTCTCTAAATTACACTCAAACACATGGGCTTTGGTTAGCTTCTTATCCCAATGGGCCGCTAGCCAAATTTTGGCCAACGGCCCTCTTTTACTGAGGACAAAATGTGCGTAGAACATTGTTCTGGTTGATTATGGAACAGGAGGAAATCTGAAGGGGGGAAAACAGTTGATATAAATACCATGTAAGAATTGAAATGTTTATCAGGGACACATAAGAAATCTGAAAATAAAGTTTCCTATTCTTTTTAATATGAGAACTATGAAAGGCTCAAGTGAAGTACAGTACACATTTAAAAAAAAAAAGCTTTTGCTTTAATTTTGGGAGAGCAAGACCCAATATATTAAGAGCTAAAGGGAAAAGGGACAAAACAGCCAAATCACTGTCATGCCCATTGTGTTAAAAGCACGTATTTTTTTTAAGTTAAAACTGTCACCAGAAAATTTATTCTTTTAAACGTTCCATTAACACGTGTACCCATATGCTCCATCATGCGTATTCTTTCATTTTTATCCTGAATACTGACTGGCAATAGTCTGCTTCTGGCCAAAAGTTAGAGAATTTAGTCTTTATGGCAAGAAAAGAATGTCCAGGAAGAAAAACACTCAGGCAGAGATATTAATTCATGTGCAAATTTCCATTTTTAGAAGCCCATTAAAAACTGAGATTCTCAGATAAATGCTATAGACAACCATTGCTAACCTCATGACAAGCAATGTGCTGAACACTTCAGTCCACCAAGCAGAGATAGGTGGGTGGGTTGGCCCCATTTTATATGTAAGTAGTTTGGGAAAACTGAGGCTTTGAACGGTAGAGTATCATTCATTTACGTGTATCTATATATACCTAAATATCTTTCTCAACTCAGGAGCTTGAAAAATACTTGTTTACTTACAAACATTAAATTCAGAATAATACTGTGTAGCCCTTTTCTTTCAGCAAGCTAATGTATTAATACATAAGAAAAAAGTAAGGCAGCCTGCAAAATCCAGTTTGCAAAGTACACTAACTGTGCGAATTATTTTCCCTCTTTCACAGAGGATTTTTAAAAAGTCTGTTTTGCCAAATGAATTTTTCTAAAATGTCAATGACACCACAGTAAGATATACTGCCATATTTTTACAGAAATACACTCAAGCACACCCATAACACATGAAAAGCACTTAGGAAATTAAAAAAAACTTCTTATCTTAAAGTAAGTACAGATTCACAGGGAGTTCCAGAAATAGTAGAGGTTCCCTGATACCCTTTACCAGTTGGCCTCAAAAATGATACCTTACACAGTATCAAAACCAGAACACTGATATTGATACAATGTATGGTAGTGTTCTATGCCATTTTATCACATGTACATTTGTTTAACTACAACCAGGAACCAGTAAATTACAGAACAATATATTCCATCACCATAAAGCTTTCTGTGCCTATCCCTTTAACCGTCACACCCATTCTTTACTCCCTACCATTCCTAAGCCTAGCAACCACCACTGTGTTCTTCATTTCTAATTTTGTCATTTTGAGGATGTTATACAAATGGAATCATACAGTATGTGACTTTTTGTACATAACATAATACTCTTGAGATCCAAGCCGCTGCATTTATCAATACAGGATGGGATGGGTATACTACAATTTGCTTATGCATTCACCTATTGAAGGACATTTGATTGTGTCCAGTTTTTGGCTATTTCAAATAAAGTTGCTGTAAATATTTGCAAATACAGATTTTTGGTGACCCTAAAGTTTAATTTCTCTGGGACAAATGTCTAAAGTTTAATTTCTCTGGGACAAGTGTGACTGCTGAGTAGCATGAGTGTATATTATAGTTTTTAAAGAAACTAACCCCCATTGAAATCCTAGTGGGACTTTAAAAATAGCAATTGACAAGATTTTACCAAAACTTGCATGAGAAGGCAAAAAAACTAGAATAGCTAAAATTATTTCAGGGGAAAAAAGAGAAAATAGTGGGAAGAATTAGTCTACTCAATTTCAAGACTTACTGTATAGCTACACTAGTACACATTGGGTGGCAGAGAGAAAGCACACAGATCAATGGAATAGAACCCCAAAATAGATGAACATACATAAGTCACTCATTTTTCTAAAAAGATGCAGAAATAACTTGGAGGAGGAAAGACAGTCTTTTTAACAAATGGTGCTGTGACTGGACAGTCAAAAATACGAACCTTGACCTAAACCTCACATTTTATAAAAATTAATTCAAAATAAATAGCAGACAATGTAACACTAAAACAGTTTTTAGAAAAAAACACAGGAGGAAACCTTCAGTACCTAAAGCTCGGCAAGAATTGTTAGATATGACACCAAAAACACGTCCCATAAAATGAAAGAACCCGATAAATTAGCCTTCATCATATTAAAAACTTCTGCTCTATCAAAGCCCCCACTGATGATATAAAGACAAAATACAGATTAGGAAAAACTATTTGCAAACCATATTATCTGACAGGGATGTGGATCTAGAATGCATAAAGAACTATCAAAACTCAAGAGTTAAAAAAAATCCCATTAGAAAATCAGCAAATGAAGAAAAATAGCATGACAAATAAGAACAAGAAAAAATGTTCAACATCACTATTAGGAAAATGCAAATTAAGCCACAAGATGGTATCACTGTTGATGGCAACACCAAATGCTAGTAAGGATACAGAGAAGCTGCATCTCTCATACTGCTAGTGTAAATCTTCTCTTGAATTATGTAGAAATATCAAATTTCTTGAGTTACTTTAAAAAGAAAATCCAGATTGTATTTTCATGTTTTTACAGAGAGACTGTAACACTTAAAAAATGAGACCTGTTTATTGTACTCTAATTAAAAACTGTGCCTCTCCTTTCCAATGATGTACAGAAAATATATATTAGACATATCACAGGCAAGAGATTTTATGCCTGTCAAAGAAGTTTGTGAGCATGGAGGTGCAACAGTAATAATTCAGGCTGGTTTGCACCATTTCCATTTTCTGTCACTTAATGGCAAAGGGTCCTGAAGCACTCATTCTCTGAACATGTTCCTGGTGGGATCATTAATTCACACTAGGGAAATGTTCTCAAGAAAAAAAATGGGTTTCATCAATTGCCTGATGCTGTGAACTCTCTCTCTGAAAGGTTTAAAATCAAACACTCTAAGGTAGAAGCCTTAAGTAACATCAAAAGCATATCTTATATTCCACTTAGCAGTATTTTAGATATGGCTGTAAATTTTACAAATATGGCTTCCCATAATCAAAGAGAGCCTCCTATGTTATAAGTCAGTGCTTCAAGTCTTAAAGTTTGTGCAAAAATTAAGCTTCCTCTACAGCATTATAAATAAAATGTACAGGATTTTGTAGAAATCCAATATAGCACTGTGTTCTTAGAAATAATAGCAGTTGCTGTCATACAAAAGTTCCACTGTAGAAGGTAGTTGTGTTCCAAATAATTCCTTAATATTTAGCTCCTAAACTACTGCATGCAGCATGACTACTAAATATGTGCTTAATGAATAAGGAAATGAGATACACCAAATGATCTCATAATTGACGTACGTAAAAAATTCTGGAGATTTTAGAAATTATAACTACTGGCATTTCTCAACAGGTGTCAGTAACTCAGGCCAGAAATTCAGTTGCTAGTCAGAGGGCCATACCTAAAATATCCCAGCTAAGCGTCAGCAGAGATTCCTAAATAGATGCTTTCTTGGCATGAGATTGGGGGTGGGGTCGGGGAGTAACTAAAAGCAACGTGCTGCTAAAATTTATCTGGGAAATAATTAGCAAGAGGAAATCACCCTAATAACTAAAGGAATCCTGAGACACAGTGGTGGATCAACTAATGGCCTATAGCTAAATAAGGAGATAGTGTAACCCCTGTTGTTTTTTAAACCATTTTTCCCCCTCACTAATACCAAACTTTAAACAGTCTTAAAAAAAAAAAGCTGACTAACTGTAGGTTTTGGATTCTGACTTTTTTGGTCCCAGAGCACAGCTTAGCCATTTCATGATTTCTCAATCAATTTTTTCTAAAGCAGCGAACAACTTTTTTCAATTGATCCAAAAATAAATTCAAATCTGATGTGAAATGGCATTAATATTGATATTTAAGAACATAAGCAGGAATGTAAAAAATGCCAATTTCTTTAATATCTTTCCAGAAAACCAAAGTCAAATTACAGCTCATGTTTCTACAGTGATGTTAGTCATCTCAGTATTTCACTCAACTGTTAGAAACAGTGTAGGACAGTGGATGTATAAATTGGTATGAACTCTTTGAAGGGTAATTTGGCAAGAGAACTCCAAACACACTTTCTAACCATAAAAGTGCTTTTCCAGTAATAATGCCAGATACACTTGGACATATAGAATATTAATAACAGAATTTTTAAAAAAGAAACACCTTATTAAATTCAAAGTACTTTGTCCCTTCCCTTCATGATAGTCCTATAAGATGAATACGGGCCCATTTTACAGACCAGAGAACAGAAGAGGATAAGTAACATGTTCAAAGGTCACTAGTATTTAATCCAAGTGCAACTTGAACTTCAGAGCCCACACCTCTGTCTTGCCAGCATGACTCGCCAGCATGACTCTGAATAGCAAAATATTAGAAATAACCTACCTGCCTCCTAATAAGCTATTTTGACAAGATATTAATGCAATCATACAACGAAATTCCAAGTCTTAAACAATGATATACATGTATACAAAAAGAGGGCTCACTCTCTCTTTACATGCACTTGCATAAGCATAAAGTATCTGTGCAGTACACTAGAAACCTCCCTCTGGGTATTAACATTCTTTGAGCAAGAGATTTACAATCCATCCTGGGTTCAAATTCAGCTCCATCCTTAGTAGTTCTGTAATGGTTAAGGGTTATTTAACATCTGAGTCTTAGCTTCATCTATAAAAGAGGATAATGTTTACCAAACAGGATTATGAGAATCAAATTGAACAGCATACCTAATAGTGCCACTGCAGATGCAAATAGTAACTTTAGAAAAACATCTCACAGCAAATACCAGTCACGAAAAAATTTTCCACCAAAGAAAAAATTTTCTTTTATAAGGGAAGGGGGAACAGCAGCAGGTCCCGGCAATGGGCCCGCCGCCACCTAACCTATGACCATAACCTAACAATTATGACATCTCAATATTTAAAAACAACCTTTAATTCTCAAAAATTAGAAACTTCGCTTCTGCACTAAACTATAAAAGATAAAATCTCTCAGTTTTGTGTTCCAGTAAACAGGAAATCACCTGGAAATAAATTCTCAACATTAAGAATGTACCATTCTAAACGGAAAATTTAATTCTAGAGTGCTTAATGTATTGCCTTTTATCAAACAAAAAGGTAAATAAAGGTTCTGTCCTACCGATGTAATTCTAACTGGCGTTTAAAAAGCACTATGTCCATTAGTTATGCACTGCTGTCACTACAACCACCTACGAACTGTTGAGAAATTTAATCACTGATGTAACGTATGTCCTCATCACTGTTTTTAAAAAATAATTATTAGTTGTCTCCAACAGTAAAACAAAGGAATTTAATGACTCTACAACTTAGGAAAGATTCTCCAGCCTGTCTCCAAAATTCTACAGACGCATACAGCTCACTGGCATTTAAATTCATTTTAATAGGAATTTCCCGCCCCCCCCCCGGAATTCAGTAACGATTCTTACAGTGTAACGAGAACAAATATTAACTTTGGCTTGCAAAGAGAAGCCGTTAAACACAAGATTTTACCAGAAACAAAAACAGAAGCGCGTTTTTGAACGCTGAAGAGAGCTTAGCCAACCATAGGGTGGCCAGACAAACCATCAGCGTTTCCCTCTTTCAATTTGAAGAAGGCCGCTAAGTCCGGCAGCGCGACTCGGCAGTGTCATCCCACACTATCAAAGCAGATCGTTCGGCAAAGGCTTTCTTAGCGAGGAAAAAGGCCCCAAGTATTTGTCAGAAGCACGTACTTCCCCAAAGCATCCCTACCAACACTCAGCATCCTTCATCATTAGGAAAGTCGGCGCGCGGGGGCGGCGGGGGTGGATCAATTATCTCATTTCCTAAGAATAAGAGGCAACTTCCCTTGGTCGCGTTTTCTCTTGGTCTAATATTTAATATACCACCAACGAAAAAATTTTCTTTTATAAGAAGGGAAGGGGGAACAGCAGCACGTCCCGGCGATGGGCCCGCCGCCACCGCCAAGCCCGCAGAGCCAGGGCGCGCACGTCCCCCGACCCCGCGGCCAGGGCTGCCCCTCCGAGCGGTCCCGCGGGCGCCCGCCTCCGCCGCGAAGCCCGCGCCTTCCCAGCCGGCCATGTTTACCCGAGGAGCAGACGGCCAGGCAACCGGGGCGGCCTCGCTCAAACCTCCTCCCCTGCCTCCGCCGCCCGGCGCGCCTCCGCGGCCGTGGGGGGATACAGCTCCCGAGGGGCGGCAGGGTAACGGCTCCCGGCCTTGGAACGGACCGGAACTATTTGTTACCGAACAGGCGATGCTGCGGACGCGGCTGCGCGGGGCCTGGGCGAGGACGGGCCAGGGCGCAGGGGCCCGGGCGCGGAGGGTGGCCGGCCGGCCCAGCCCGGGGCGCCCGAGGCCCGCCTTACCCCTCGCTCTCCGGGGAAAGGGCAGAGGGAGGGAGCCGGGGCCCAGGAAGGGCTCGGCCGCGGACCTCACCTTGGTCTCCGCCGGGAGCCGGGCAGGCTGGGCGGCCGGGGAGGGGAAAAGGGTCGGGGGAGGGGGCGGGGAGAGGGGGGAGCCCTCGCGAGGTGTAGCTTCGGGGCAGCTCCCGCCGCCGCCACGGCCGCCGCCTCCTTCCGATTCACTCAAACAAACAAGATGGCTGCCGTTACGCCGCCGCTCTTCCTGCCGCCCAAATGCTCGGTTCAAATCGGCAGGATGTTTACGGTCAAAATGGTACCTGTGCGCCTGCGCAGCCATCCCGAGACCCAGAGAGAGCGACGCAGGAGCAGCAACTATTTCCTTTTCTTTGGAACCCGCCCTCTGGTTGTGCATCCCCAATCCGTGCAAGCGCAAAAGGTGATTCTCTAGCAAGAGGGTCTAAGAGCGTTGCGGAATTGGGAAATAGCGCACGCGCAGTGCATGCTAGTAAACTGAGTTTAGCTGTATTCTTGCACTTGTTTTAAGAAGCTGTTGTGCAACTGTTTGCCCCTGACGCAAAAATGCATTATAGTGGATCTGTAGCATCGAAGATAACGTAAAATCCTTAAGCCCCATAAAATGTACATTAATTTACTCAAACAACCCATATCCATAGATTCTACAGTGTCTCTGTACCACACAATGTGGTAAATTGAGGTCTGGGATATAATGATGAATACAACAGACATAGTGTCTGCCTTCACGAAGCTCGCAATGTAGCTGGGCAGCAATCTAAAATTTCTACAAACACTTATTTGTGCCACAAAGAAGCTGGATATAGAGGGAACCCTGATATTGAGGAGGCTGAGGAGTGGGAAAGAAGGTCTTCCCTCAGGAACTGATAGTGAAGCTGGAATGTGAAGGTTGAGTTTCCCACCAGGAAACAGCATGTGTTAAAAGTCCTGTGGCAGTAGTGAGCAAGACAGGGACAGAGGAAAAGAAAGCAAGCTTATGTGTCTGGACACTAAGGAAGGCTTCTGCACTCTAGACTATCTAGGTATATTGGAGAGGACTAGAGTAACTGTCCAGATGTAATTTGTTTTATTTTTCTAGGAAATAAAACAATAAGAATTGGTGACTGATTCCTTATGGGACTGTGGTAGAGTTACAAGTATGATTCCTCTGGTTTGGGGCTTGCAGGATTAGATAGACTAGACTGGGAGCCATACACTGAGACAGGACAGATGGAGGAGGGTTATAAGGGAGAGTTGGTTTGCTTATTGTTTTGGTCTATTGTCATTCATCTCAACATCAAACTTCTATTCTCTTTCTGGCTTCCTTAACTAGTCTCTTCACCTCCACTCTTGTCCTCCTTCAATTAATCCATTCTCTGAAATGCAGCCAAAAAGAACCTTTGCAAAATATAAAATCACTCCCCTCTCTTCCTAAAAACTCTTCCATAGCTTTTAGGTTAGTACCCAGAATGCATATGATGATACAAAGATTTAGCCACTTCTTCATCCTCCAGCTTCTTCTCTTGCCCCCTCTTCCTGAGCTCCAATCTCTCTGCCTTTTAAATCTTCAAATACACCATCAGAACCCCTGCCTCAAGATTTTTGCACTTGCTGTTCCCTGTGCTTAGAAACAGTCTTGCAATTCCATCTCCTTTTGTCTAATTCTTAATTAGACATGTCTTAGTTCAAAAGTCACTTCCTCAACAGTCTTCCCTGATCCTCTGTATTATTTAGGGTAATACTATTACTGTAAAATAGGTCCTCTCCTCACCCAAAATTTCAGGGCTTTTTGGCTCTGTGTGACCAATAGTAAGTTATTTAGCCCCTCTGTGCTTCAGATTTCTTATCTGAGGGTTGTTGTGAGGCTTCCTGAATTAATACATGCATTTGTGACAGTGCATGGCATATTGCAAGTAATCTGAGTTATTTTTATTGCTATTTTAATCATCATTGTCCTCCTCCTCTCTAAAATTCTTTTCTTAAGAATGGCACCCAGAACTAGACAAAGACTCCTAGCCAGAGTGGAGGATAGTGAGATTGTCATCTTTTGATATGAACACCTAATGCACTTAATCCAGTCCAATGGTGTGCTAGTTTTTTAACTGCTTGTTTTGGAATTTCTTAAAAGATGAAGGAATAATTTACTTCTCTGTCATGCTTTCTAAGTGTAGTTGCATCATAAAAAATATGTAAGAAACAAAAACTGACATTTAAGCATATGCATTCCTCATTGTCAGCAACTACTATTCTTCAATCCTAGACCCTTCCAGGGTTGTAACAATACACAGCGCAACTTACTTTTACCCTTTTTATGTTGCTGCAACAGGTGGATAAGAAAGTGGGCAGTTTTGTGCTCTACTTGCTCTGGGTTACCTGTTTTGGCTTGGGGAAATGTTCATCTCACTGGCTGGAGTTCATTAGCTAGGTGGCCTTGGCAACCAGAACACAAAGCTTCATTTAGTGAATGTCCTGTTTTAGTTGGGCCAGTTTTTTGTTCTTTTCTGTGTTTTTTTTTTTTCAGTGGGAGCTTTATGATGCTGACATACAGGATAGTTGTTGAAATCCCAAGATGAGCAGTGAAGAAGTACAAGCACTTTCACTGTTTTCAATGTGATTTTCCTCAACCAATGCAGATTAAATGCCCAGAACACTTAAATCCTCCCTGATTGTGTAACTTTAAACAAACTCAACTCTCGCAATTGTTGCATCAACTGAAAAAAAATACAAAACCCAACAGGTATATTGGAGAAATAATATATTGGAGAAAATTCCATTTCTGTCAGTGAAAGATTTAATTCATCACTTAAAAATAATTTGCTAAGTGTATCAGCTGCTAAATGATCATCTGGATAGTCTCCTATCAGGTTAATGATCACATAGATAAGACCACATTACATGATGAATCTTTTGTTGTTAATATTAAATTTCAATTTAATTTTCTCTGTTTCAAACTATGGTAGGATGAATATTCATTGCCACTTCCTATCTCTCTTAGTTTAAACATGCCATTGGAATCACATATATTTCCTCTTAATTTGAATAAAAACCATTGTTTTCCTAATTTCTAGGGACAAGTCTGATTCTAACTAACATTTAAATCAACAGGCATATTTTTTTCTCTAAGAATTTTTTTCCCTCGGTCTTTGAAGGAATGTTATGCACATGGGCTTTGGGTTCAAATTTGTCTCTGTTACCTCCCAGGTATTTTACAATATGCAATGTACTTAATGTCTCTGGGCTTTGATTTCTTTATAAAAATGGGGATAATACTTTTCATGACTGTTGACAGAAAGATCATCATACAAAGTACTGAGCATAGTGCTTGGAACTGAGTAATTACTCAGTAAACTGTGGCTATTACTCTTGTTCCTTGTACCTTCTGAGTAATGAAATAGTCACCAAGTATTCATCAGATATGTATGGCAAATATTTACCGGATTTTCAACTTTTAAGATCAGCAAATACCCAGATATTCCAAATGCTCTTAACTAAACTTTGCTCTGTAATCCTTATTTGATGAAAGTTATCCTTTCCATCTCACTGCAATCTCTCTCCAGCACTGAATTCCCATGATACTATCACTTCTTTTCTCTTGAACCAGTTATTCTTGCCTAATAGCTCTCCACCTGAGTCCACCTCCCTTCACTTACAACCCTAGTCCCCTAAATCTGCTGGAATTCATTCTTTTGAACAAAGTATATATTCTGTTCTAGCTTGAAGTACGTCCTAGCAACATATTCATCTCCTTGTACTAAAATGTCCAGTTAACTTTTCTTGTTACATAAATTAGCTGCAGTCAATATCTCCTTTACCTGGAAATACTGATTTGATGAATTTGCATTTGTAAATTTTAATAAATGTGAAATTGTTGGATTAAAACCATGTCAGGAAGACTTAAACTGTAGATTTCATTTCCTTCAGTTGAAAGTGATCTACATTTCTTTTCTGATTACCCAGCTGATTACTTGTATGATTTGGGACAATCACTGTCTGAAGAACTGTATGCTTCCACTGTTTTCAGTATGTTGATAAAAGCAGCTGTGTTGTTTCATTATTTCACTGTGAGCGTGTGTGCACACACACATGCATGCACACACACACACACACACACACACACACACACACACACACTTTAGGTGAGATAAAAACTGTTAGAAATGACCTATTCAATGTAGTAGAGTGTTTAAGATTTACACACAGATTTGTAGATTTGTTCCTCTGAATTGCCAAACTTTTAAAACAGAATTTTGTATAACATAAAATTATAGTAAATAGGAGGGATTAGATTAAGAGAGAAAAAAGACAAACAGATTTTCAGGAGTATTTCAGTGTTAGTAGTGGGTCTTAAGCATGTTGCCCAGAATTTTTTAGAATTTTATTTAAGGAAAGAAAAGTCAAAGTATAAAATAATTGTTGCATGAAGTTTCTAAAGTTCATTAAAGTAAAATCTAGAAGACTGAATAGCCTCTTTAATATTTTGGGCTAAGCAGAGAAAGAAAATAAGTGAAAAACAATTGTAGACTCTGGCTTTTTGTCTACTGTCAACACTATATATGTATTTTTTTATCCCTAGAAGGGATGGTAATATTTTGACCAAAAAGGGAAGACATTTTAAAAACCGCAATTACAGTCAAAATATTATAATCAGCCACTGAAGTTATGTTAGAAGCAGAGGAATTAAGGAAAAAACATCAGTAGTGAAATATCAATTTTTAATATGCTGGATATTAAGTAAATGAGTGGTAATGGTGTGAGTATGATAGCGTTTTGTGTGCCAGAGAAATCATAAATTTCATTTATATTAACATGTTCAACTTCAGGCTTCAGGTTTGAGTCAGTGTTATGCTCCTCTGGGGAGGGGCCACAAATATCTCTGTCAAGACTGTGTTAAGGGTCTGCTCAGGCAGGTAGGTGTCAGCAAAGAAAAATCAGTGGAGACCAGGAGTTGGCTCAGGGATGCTGCAGGCCTATGGGTCAAATAGTACTGTGAGTTTGTCAGGGACTGAGGCTGAAACCAGGGAAAGCTGTAGAGGCAAAAGCTGGGTCAGGGTCTATGTCAATCGCTTGGGTTTTTCTCAGAAAATTTCATTATGCTGACAACATTTCAAAGCCAGAGCAGTTTTAACTCTTTTGCTGGGAGTTTTTGTCCATGACTATTTTGATGCATTTCCTCAATTTTCAAGCTCATCATGTCTTCTGGAATAGACTCTGTTATCAGATAGACCTGGATTCGAATCATAACTCTTCCATATAGTACTTGTGTGACTTAGACCAAGTTTCTCATCTTCTCTGACAATCTTTTTCTCACCTGCAAAATTAGGCTAATTATATCTACACCCTTATGGCTGTGGTGTCCACGACATGAGATGATACATATAAGGCATCTAGCATAGCACTTGGAACATTACTTGAACTCAGTGAGTAACAGTTTTTATTTTAATATTATTATAGTTACAATTATTGGTATATTTAGATATTTAGTGACATATTTATTTTCCTCAACATATTTACTGTTTCTTTTCTCCAGAGATCTGCTGATTTCTTCTTTCCTATTGATCTATATTCCATATTGAGTTCCATGACAAAAACTGAAAATTGTTTTCCGACATCTTTCCCTTCTTCTTTAGTTTGGCATGTGGCACCAGCTAAAAGATTACATTTCCCAACCTACCTTGCATCTAGGTGTAGCTGAGTGAATATATTTTACTCATTGCTATGTGAGTATTCCTAGAAGATTTCTTAAACAGGAGCAGCCCACACTTGACTTTCCTGTATCTTGCTGCTTAGAGGGTGGATGTGATGGCTAGTGCTCCAGCAGCCATCTTGGACCATGAGCACAAGAGTTATGCCAAGGCTAGTGGCGAAGTGAGATTGACAGGCTTGAATCCATGATAATTTTGTGGAGCCCTCATGTAACCTTTCAACTGCCCACCTCCAGACTTCTTTCATATAACTGAGAAATAAAGTCCAGTCTTGATACTTTTGTTTTTTGTTATTTCAAGCTGTATTTCCTCCTCACTGATATAAACACTTACTTGGTTAAAGTGCACAAGATACTAGGGATTTAAAAATGGATATATGGTCTCTAATTTCAAGTAGCTCAGTCTTCCATGTCATACCTGTTAGTTGTTTTTCACAGAGTACTGTTTTATAATTGGGAAAATTTTATCCACTATAAACTTCACTTTTAAGCACCTCAGTCTTGTCATTATTTCTTTGAGCATGCTGGTAATTCTCCCACCAAATCTGTTCCTTCAAGTCTCTGTCATACATTCCATTCTTCTTTTAAAAACACAACATTTTAAATCACAGAGGAGAAAATCAGGAACTGTAAATCAAGTTACAGCCAGCTTCTCCAGCATTTTTTTTTTCTTTCACAGTCACTATTTTCCTGGTGAATAATTGAATTTACATGTTTAATCTCAGGATTTGGCCATTCCCTCTTCTAGACTTTAGGCTCATTGGCAATACTTTACAGGGTTTTTTTTTGAAGGCAGCATTTCATGTTATCTGAAGTTGTTTAGTACTTGCTGATTTTGTTGAGTCCTGGAAAACTATTGTATCTCTCTCCAAGATGCTGCCTCCAGTACCAAACAGCATTTCTCTTTGGCCGTGTCAAGTCTATATAGGAAAGTCTCTACTACTTGAAGAGTTATCAAGGTTCAGTGGTCATGAATTATTCCTAGGATAGAGTTTTCTAGCTAGCACCTTTTCCTTCTTAGCCTTATATTGAGTAGAAGTAAATATTGCTTCTTCTCTGGATGGTCCAGAATCAACCACCTTTCATTGGCAAAGGTGCATCTGATATAAAACTCTTTTCTTATGCACTATGTACTTTTCTTGATTTTTTTATTGAAGTACAGTTATATAAAATATTATATTGATTTCAAATATACAACATGGTGATTCAATGGTTATATAATTAAATGCTAACCCCAACTAGTACAGTTACTGTCAACATAGAAAGATGTTATAGAACTATTGACTATATTATCTATGCTGTACTTTCATCCCCATGACTTATTTATATTATGATTAAGATTTTGTGCATTTTTATCCCCTTCACCTCTTCTACCCTCCCATTCCAACCCCTTGCCCAAAGTAACCACCAGTCACTTCTCAGTGTCTGTGAGTCTCCTGCTATGTTGTTTGTTTTGTTTTGTTTTAAGATTCTACATGTAAGTGAAATCATATGGTATTTGTCTTTCTCCACCTGGCTTATTCCATGTAGCATAATATTCTAAGTCCACCTGCTGTTGAAAATGTCAGGATTTCTTTCCTCTTTGTGGCTGAATAATATTAAATTGTATATATGTACCACATCTTCTATCCATTCATCTACTGATAAAACCTTTAGTTGCTTCCCTATCTTGGCTATTGTAAACAATGTGGCAAGAAACATAGGAGTGCATATATTTTTTCAAATCAGAGATTTTGGGTTTTTTTTGGAAAATTCCTAGAAGTGTAATTACTGGGTTGTGTGGTATTTCTAATTTTACTTTTTTAAGGAAACTCCATACTGTTTTCTACAGTGTCTGTGCCAATTTACATTCCCACCAACAGTGTAGGATGGTCCCCTTTTCTCCACATCTTTGTCAACACTTGTTATTTGTTTCTTGGATAGTGAACATTCTGACTGATGTGAGGTGGTATCTTGTGGTTTTGATTTGCATTTCCCTGATGATTAATGATAGGGACCATCTTTTCATGTGCCTGTTGCTGATCTGTATGTCTTCTTTGGAAAAAAGTCTATTCAAGTCCTCTGCCCCTTTTAATCGGGGTGTTTTTTTTTTTGGTGTTGAGTTGTATGAGTTCTTTGTATATTTTGTATTTTAACCTTTCATCAGATATGTCATTTACAAATATATTCTCCCATACTGTAGGTTGTCTTTTTGTTTTGTTGGTGGTTACCTTTGCTATTCAGAAGCTTTTTTAGTTTGATGTAGTCCCACTTGTTCATTTTTTATTTTGATGTAGTCCCATTTTTTTTTTTTTTGGTTTTGTTTTCCCTGCCCAGGGAATTTTGTCCAGAAAAAATTACTCATGCTTATGTTCAAGAGATTTTTGCCTATGTTTTCTTCTAAGAATTTTATGGTTTCTATGTCTTATTTTAGGTCTTTAATCCATTTTGAGTTTACTTTTGTATATAGTGCTAGGGAGTAATCCATTTTCATTCTCTTGCATGTAGCAGTCTAATTTCCCCAACACCATTTATTGAAGAGACTGTCTTTGCCTCATTGTATATTCTTACCTTCTTTGTCATATATTAACTTACTATACATGTATAGGTTTATTTCTGGAGTGTCCATTCTGTTCTATTGATCTATGTGTCTGTTCTTGTGCCAGTACCATACTGTTTTGATTACTGTAGTTTTGTAGCATAGCTTGAAGTCAGGGAGCATAATACCCCCAGCTTTGTTGTTCTTTCTCAAGATTGGCCATTTAGGGTCTTTTGTGGTTCCATATAAATTTTAGACTTATTTGCTCTAGTTCACTGAAAAATGCCATTGGAATTTTGATAGGGTTTTTATTGAATCTGTAAATTGCTTTGGGCAGGATGGTCATTTTGACAATATTAATTCTTCCCATCCATGAACAAAAGATAGATTTTCCATTTATTTGTGTCTTCAATTTCTTTCATCAGTGTCTTACAGTTTTCAGAGTATAGGTCTTTCATCTCCTTGGTTAGGTTTATTCCTAGGTATTTTATTCTTTTTGATAAAATTGTAAATTGAATTGTTTTCTTATTTCCTCTTTCTGCTATTTTGTTGTTAGTATATAGGAATGCAACAGATTTTGTGTATTAATTTTGTATTCTGCAACTTTACTGAATCCAATTATTAGTTTTAATAGTTTTCTGGTGGAATTTTTAGGGTTTTCTATATATAGTATCATGTCATCGGCAAATAGTAACAGTTTTACTTCTTTCTTACCAATTTGGATGCCTTTTATCTCTTTTTCTTGTCTGACAGCTATGGCTAGGACTTACAGTACTATGTTGAATAAAAGTGGTGAGATTGGACATCCTTGTCTTGTTCCTGATCTTAAAGGAAAAGCTTTTGGCTTTTCACCATTGAGTATGATGCTTCTGTGGGTTTCTTGTACATGGCCTTTATTATGTTGAGGTTCTACACTCTATACCCATTTTGTTGAGAGTTTTTATCATGAGTTGATGTTGACTTTTGTCAAATGCTTTTTCCACATCTATTGAGATGATCATATGTTTATCCTTCCTTTTGTTAATGTGGTGTATAGCACTGATTGATTTATGAATATTGTACCATCCTTGCATCCCTGGAATAAATCCCAGTTGTTCATGATGAATGATCCTTTTGATGTAGTTTTAAATTCAGTTTGCTAATATTCTGTTCAGGATTGTTGTATATATGTTCATCAGGGATATTGGTCTGTCATTTTCTTTTTTGTATTGTTTTTATCTGGTTTTGTATTAGAGTTATGCTGGCTTCATAAAATGAGTTTGGGAATATTCCCTCCTCTTCTATTTTTTGGAATACTTTAAGAAGGTTGGGTATTGGCTCTTTTTTAAATGTTAGACTGGACTTTTGTTTGTTGGGGTTATTTTTATTACCAATTCAATTTAATTACTGGTAATCTGCATTGTTTACTTCTTGCCTGGGTTTAACTGGATTTAATTTACGTTAAAGTGTTTCTTCAACTACTGATAGGGTTTTAAGTTGCAGAAAATAAAGGTTTTCAAACTGGACAAACTCTTTGACCACCAGTTCATGGCAAGTCAGGTTTAAAAGGATCATATTAGGGAATTATTTATTTTAGGTGTGAAAAGTTATTGTGATTATATTTTTAAAGAGCCTCATTGTCCTTTAGAGATTCATACTCAAAAGTTACATGTTTAGTGAGAGGATGTTTGGGATATATTACAAAATAATCCCCAAGAAGTAGGAAGAGGAGTAGATGGGTGTCTAAAATAGGATTGGCTGTGAGTTGATGGCTGTTGAAGTTGGGTGAACTGTATATGAGGGATCACTTTAATTGCCTTTCTACTTTTGCATATGTTTGAAATTCTCCAAAATAAAAAGTTTTAAAAAACAAGAAGAGAGACATGAAGAATGATTTTAAACTTGAATAAGAAAATTTCTAAAGATTCACAGAATGGTTTTGAATCAGCATTTACTCTAGACCATTTGGAATTTATGAAATTATATTTATATGCAATCATCCAGTTCAACAAGTTATTTATCTGTTTTAGTCACCAATAATTAATCAATTGGAAATAAGATTTCTTATTCATACATCTTACTATTAGCACAAACCAGTGAGCTTTTTTTCCATCTCTCTGGGGAGAAATCTAATTGATATTTTAAGCAACGTATCAGTTCGTCTCTATGGTTTCCCATTATTTTAGGTTGCTTGCCTGCAGCCATCATTCATTTTTGTCAGCACAGTGAGGCCATAAGTGCCAGAGGCCAAGGTGGGTCATTATGTTGACTGTTAAGGATCTAACAGATCAATGGTAGTCCTCTTCTTTTCATTCTGAGGTGGACTCTGCTACCTTTTATGTCTGGTAACCATATATCTTATCATCCATTCAACAAGCATCTGTTTTATTATTATTATATTATAACACTATCTTCAATATTTTAAAAACTTTCCCTTGGCCCCACATCCCCTTCCAGCTACTGCACTATTAGCTCCTCTTTAGAACAAAACTTCCTGAAAGAATTGTTCATGCTTTCCACCTCGTTTCCTACCTTCGCATATCTTTTTACTGTGGTAAAACTGTTATTATATAAAATTCACCATTTTAACCATTTTAAAGTAAGCAATTCAGTGGCATTTAGCACATTCACAATGTTGTACAACCATCACTACTATCTAATTCTAGAATATTCTCCTCATCCTGAAAAGAGACCCCATACCCATTCAGCAGTCATTCCCTATTTAATCCTCACTCCAGACCCTAGAAACCACTAATCTATGGATTTTCCTATTTTGATATCGCATATAAATGGAATTATGCAATATGTGACATTTTGTGTTTGATTCTTTAATGATTCCTTAATCCACAATGTTTTCTAGGTTCTTCCACATTGTATGTATCCATACTACATTCCTTTTTTGGCTGAATAACATTCTGGATATGCCAGAGTTTGTTTATCCATTCATTAGTTGATGGGCATTAGGATTGTTTCCCTCTTTTGTTCATTGTGAATAGTGTTGCTATGAACATTTATGTACAAACATATGTTTGAACACTTGTTTTCAATTCTTTTGGATATATGCTGAGGACTGAAATTGCTAACTCACATTATAATTATTGAGAAACAGCCAAAATCTTTCCCAGTTTCTGCACTGGGAATACCCAAACACTAAAACTGAAGTATTTAGATGTACAACTTAATTCTCAGACTGATATTCAAAATATTGTCTTGGAACCACAATTAAAATAAAAGTTAATGGATTCAAGGAATACCACCACAGAGAAATTCTATGTTTTTGAGTCTTCCCTGATTCCTGGACTTTTAAAAATAATATATATTGATTAAATTTAAAGTACTGGATTACCAGAGTTGGAAACTTGGCCTTACATGCCTAACCTTACAACTGATAGGTTGATTTATTCTGGAACTCAGTAGACTCCTAACATTTGTGTAAAATAGATACCTCATGCAGAATTCCTATGAATGAAGAAATGATGGGTCAGTCAGGGTGTATCCTGTAGATGGAAATCACTCAGTAGTTTGGAACATTTCAACATAAAGAATTATTGTTTAATAATGAATGAATAATGAACATACAGCAGGCAATTAACTACTAAAGGATAAACAATGTATAGTTAACTAGCAACAGAGGATTAACTAAGCAATAAATAAAATTCAGAATATAAGAATAACAGATATAGGGAATAGCTATTACTTTCTTGGCTGAGGCTAAGTACCTATGGAAGGAAAAGACTTGAAAGGAGGTGAACACTGACATTCAGATCCTGTTGGAGAGGGGTTGGCTGTGGCTTACTTAATAGCAAAGAAATTTGCTGAAATGCCTCCAGCCTGGGTGGCTGGAAACCACCTGTTCCTCAGTGGAATCTGCTGGTAATTCACCCTCTGGGATGTTGGGCAAATTCACTGGGAAGCCACCCTTTGAGGTACTAGTGAACCTTTGCAGTGGTGTTGGCAAAACTTGCTGGAGGGTAAGTGCACTGGGTGTCCCACATATTGCTTGCTTTTAAAAGCTTCAGCAAAACCTGCACACGAGATCCAGGAAGAGATGCCCCTTCCTCCAGCATGTCCCCAACACATCCCCTGCTGACAAAGCCTATTATTGCACCAGTTGACAAGGGGCAAGGTTTACAAAGTCTAGCTCCTCTATCACAGAGCAAGACAAAGAAAGGTGGACTTGGAACCAGGAGACAATGAACGGATAACTGGCACAGATGGTGTTTTGTGACTTTTCGAGGGAAGAGTCCAGGAAAAATAATGTTTTACGAGGAAAAAATTCAGAGGTGTGTGATTGGTTTGAGTGCAAAAGCTTAGTAATGGCGGAACCAGGAAACCTGTAATAATTAAAAAGTAAATATGTTGAAAATTATCTGAAATTGTGAGCCAAAAATTTCCCCAAACAGGAAATTCTCTCTTAGAGCAGACTCAAAAACAATGCCGAGAGCAGGTGCTATACAATTAAATATGTTATTATTGCATGTTCTAGATAAAGTGATTACTAAATGAGGAATTGCAGGTATCAGCAAGCAGGTGAGTTTGTTTGTTTGTTTTGTGTGGGAGCGCTCTGGTGAAGGAGCCTTGAAATCAGACCCGCCTATTTTCAAGGACCTGGAAAAAAGATCAAGCTTTCCTTTTAAGGGTGTATCAATTAAGAATTTTTTTTTCCTGCACTAAATGACTTTTTTTTTCTTTCCTGTGAGTCATCACAGTGGCTTCAGGAATAAAGAAATACTTTTAATTATCTCAGATAACAAAACACCTGCAGGAAACAGGTCCTTGATAGCCTCAAAGACCCACATCTTTTACATCTTTCTGTGCTGTCATTCTTAGAATACTGGCTTGTTGCTTCAAGGTTGGAACATGATGCCTGTTGTTCTAGGCATCACCTTACCGTTCTCAAGAGGAAAGGAGTTGCTATGTGCATTTGTGCTCAGCAGACATCATTGGTATCAAACACTTTGACAAATATTTATTGAACCTTTATGTGCATGGCTGTGTGTCAGGCTGTGGAATTTAACAATCAATCAAAAAATGTGCATTCTGGGCCCTTACAACAGAGCCAAATATAAGACTTCACCTTTGTAGGGTTTCCCTTTCCACCCTGCATGTGTCTGACTCTGCAGAGTAGGGGTCTTTCGCCAACCCCTGCACATAGCTCACTTCCTCTGTCCTGACTCTTCCTGTACATTCTGGGAGTTATCCTATCTCCTTTTTATATAATATATTTAGGATAACATTTTATGCAATGGTGTTTTGTGATAGAGTTCACCAATTTAAAACCATTTTAAAATGTAATTTTTATGATGATAGCAAAGATTTTATTCTATCTTCCCTCCCTCTTCTCTCTTTCAAACCTAATAAATTATGTTAAATAAAAGAGAACTGACATTTTAAAGGGGTATTCTCTTCGGGAATTGTTGTTAGGGTCTTATTTCTTCTTGAGCAGTGGGAAATTTATTGTTGATGATGGCAAAGAAAATCTAATTTTTACTAATAATGACAATTTTCTAACTAACAGTTTTAAATAAAGGGCTTTTCATTCCTTCTGTACATTCTTGGACCAGTTCTTAAAAACGCATGGAATAACTCTTTAAATAAACAGAAAAAAACCCACATTATTTGATAACTTTGTATTGGTAACTTTCAAATACCCCTGAAAAAATACGTTGGCCCTACTCACCCTTTGATCCTTCCTGCTTCATTTGCTTTCTAGATTATGGACTCTCCTCTTAACAATTTGTTTCTTCAGAGGAGTAGGCTGTCCTTGGCTTATTTGTGTAATGTTATATAATAATGGAGAGGATTTTTCCCCCATGATGTTTTCCTGAGGTGGTTTTTCTCTCCAAAAAATGTTTCCAGTTTCAAAAACAAACTCCACAGATACACACACACACAAATAACAGATACAGAAAGAGTGTAGCTGCTTCAACAGAACACATAAAACACAGGAAGCCACAGCCAGATTTTCAGTCGCTGATTGTCCCAAATCACACAAGTCATCAACTGAGTAATTAGAAAAGAAAAAACAAGTCGTTTTTAGTTGGAAGATTTGAATCCATAATATGCACTGTAATCCCACAATGGATGTTTCATAACCAAACCAAGCTGATTTTTGTGACTGACTTTGAGTTTCCTAAAACAACATATCTTGAAAATTCCACAAAAATATCACACAGGATTCATTATATAAAATGCTCAAATATCGAGATGTAAGATTTTCTTGCCTCTTGGGAGCAGTCTAAACAGGCATCAGTAGCAGGTGCAAACTATTCCAGACTGAGGGCTGGGCTAGAAAGAATATATTTATTCATTAGTTCCAGAATTCATGTTTCTGAGGGATTAGGAGAAATTTTTGGGGCTGAGTACGTTTGAACTATTCTGAGTCATTGGAAGAGAAATCTAGGAGTGTTCATTCTGTTTGTGAGATCATAATGATGCTGGGGTTCTTGTTTGCAGAGTCGAAGAATCAACTTAGCAAACAGTTAAGGTAGGAGAGTCAGGGAGACTTATTGAGAGATACAGTGAGAGAACAGACAGAGCTCCTGGCTCCTGCCAGGAGCAGACAAGACAGCCCCTGGGGGTGCTAGGGGTGTGGACTTACTAAGTGGTCCCAGGATATTTACAATTAAATTGATACAAGTAACCTCCTGCTCGTTGATTTCTCCCTGAGATATCAGCATCCTGTTGTGGAGGCACAGGAAACAAGGCCACCTGCTCAGCCTCCAAGGTGGGCTAAGGCATTGTTTGCTAAAGAGTAAGTTAAGTGCAATCTTATCTTTAAGGGTGGAATCCTTCTTGCCTTTTACTGTGTTATGGCTGGGCTTGCATGCTAAATTAGTTTGCTCAGTTTGCAAAATCACTTCATCAGATCTGAAGGAGGAAAGACAGCACATAGGCCTGGCCCTTTTAGCGTGTTAAAGTGAATCTTACACATTATTATAAATGATTAGTATAATAAAAGCATGTGCTACTCTTTTTTTATCTGTGGTATATTAACTGATCTCACTGAAGAATGACTCTAGAGCTGAATATTTAACACAGAGCTTCAGTAGGGGGTTTCCTTGCTTCTAGTTACATTGCTCTCTGACTGCAAATATCCTGCCTTGTTTTTTTCCGGAGGCCCTCACCCTACTCTGACTACACCCACGGTCCCTGTCTCAGTAAGACTTGAGTTTATTATTTAGCATTTCTGAATTCTGGTTTTCTTGTTGGAAAATGGGGATATAATATTAATCAGGGCTCAGTTGTAGATGATATGAAACATTTGGATAATGTAAGATGTGTCAGTTGGATTGCAGAGAAGAGCTGCTTCCGGTTCTGTGGCCAGGAGTGACTCCCAAGAGTACCTCTGCCCCTGTCAGGAAGCGGGGAAATCAGCAAGGCACTGTCCGAGCACTTGGTTCCAGAGTCACACCACCTTAGCTATGCACTGGAGTTAGAGGCTGCCACCAGCATTAGGGCTTCAGCGTCAGACTGCCTACTACATGCACTCTGGCAACAGAAATGTTGCTGGCATCCCCACCTTTCCTGCCTTTTTATTTACACAATGAATGCAGCACATATTTATTGGATACTTACTACACAAATAAGTAAAACATATATTAGAGAATATATAAGGAGACCAGCGTGGCTGGAGTGCAGGGAGGTGATGAGCCCTCTGCCAGAGATTCACACTAATTGCAAAGTAGAAATTTCTTCAGAGTTCCTAAGTAATTCTCTGCTTGGTTGCTAGAGCCTATTCATTGCATGTGTTTTGATATTTAAAGATTTGGACAGAATTCAAACTAATATATATGTCTTGAAATGAAAGAACAGATCTATTAATAAAGACATTGTGCTTTTAAATAATAATTTGTGCTATTAAAGATGTCAGTCTAGTTTGGTGTTTTTCAAAAGAATTTTTTAGATGCTATCATCATAAATTTAAAGATTCATATCTGTCTTTGATGTGACATTTTTGTGTGAAGAATTAATTCGTTACATGATTTAATTCTGCCTTTTGGATGATTCTTACAGTAGGCTTCCTCTTTATTATAGTACAGCTATTATATCTGGAGGTAATCTGAGTATAAGTTATCAAATGTACCATTGAAACATGTCTTAAGAATGGAGAATAAGACTGGCTTTGACACACTACCTTTCCAACTAAAAACTGAAAGTGAGAAAATAAACTAGTTACTATCGAAGAGAGAAACTTACATGTATCTTCCTTTGATAAAATACTTCAGCCTCACAAGTAATACACATAATCTAACAATGTTAGTTTCTGTCTGAAACAAAGGTGATCTTATTGTAAGAATCATTGCCTTGTCATTATAATGACATATTAGTCCAGGGATTAAAAGGACCACACAGGAGGTGGGCTGAGGAGAAAACTACACAGAAGACATATCAGAGAAGGAAGGCATTAGAGCAGGGTTTCCCAACCTCGGCACTGCTGTCATTTTGGGCTGGATAGTTCTTTGTTGGGGCAGCTGTCCAGTGCCAGGATCTTCAGCTGTATCTCTTGCCTCTGCCTACAGGATGCTAAGAACATCTTCCTTCCCTTTATAGAATAAGCCATAAAATCCATGGTACTAAGGACCCTTATTCAAAGAAGAGACAAAAGAATATGAACTGGACTCTCAGGAAGTGGGTAGAAATGGAGCTGCCTCCTGATGGATGGACAAGTTTTCCAGTGGGTTCAAGAAACAAGAGTGAGGGCTTATGAGATATAGTGAAAAGCATAAGCAAAGTTTAACCAATGGAATGGTTAGTGTTTACTGCTAATAGGAGTTTGCTTTATCCTAGAAAGACTTTGCTTTGAGCATTTTAAAGCTAGAAAAGGAAGGTGATGCCACATATGAGTGTGGCAATCAAAGAACCAAAAGGAGCTACGCTCTGTGTATATGACACCAGAAACCCTCATGAGAAGATACAGGTGAAGAATGTATTTTTGGAAATCATCTTCCAAGATAGCGAATTAGACTACTAGCAAAGGAATTAATCAAGAGAAGAGCTCCTTGCTGAGGCCAGAGCCTTGGAGACTCCAGGTGTTAGTGCACAGGACAATGAAGAAAAGACAGCAAAATGGGTCAGACAGGAAGAAATCAAAGAGGAAGGAGGAGAACCAAGAAAGCGCAAGATCATAAAATGTTTAGGAATGATGCTTTATGCTTAGGATTTTCCTACTGCCCTATGACATACAAAGGAGACACAGCCCGTCTGAGGAGTCCCTGAAGTCATCAGGCTGAGTAAATCCAACAAGGGAATGAAGAGCTCAGTTTCGCTCTTCAGTTCCCATGGCTCTAAAACATCACAGGAGAAGGTTAAATTACTCTGTAGCTTGTATTTCTATTTGTGGCTATAACATGGATGGTTTACACTTTTTGAATCACTTTATAGAAAAATAACTAAATTGATAGAATTAAGTGCTGCAGAAAGGCCAGTGTAGGAGGACAAGATGTGTTCAATGGACAAAGGGATCTGACATGGATCAATAACAAAGTTCTCTAAACATGTCCAACATAACGATAAGCTAGAGCAACAGAAATGTGTGCTCTCATGTATCCACCATTATGTTATCATGCAGAGTATTTTCACTGCCCTAAAAATTGTTTGTGCTCTGCTTATTCATCCCTCCTCTCCCCTCAACCCTGGAAATCGCTGTTTTTACTGGTTTCATAATTTTTGCCTTTTCCAGAATATCATATAGTTGGAATCATACAGTATATATAGCCTTTTCAGGTTGACTTCTTTCACTTAGCAATATGCATTTAAGTTTCCTCAATGTCTTTTCATGGCTTGATAGCTTATTTCCTTTTAGTGCTGAATAATACTCCATTGTTCGGATGTTCCACAGTTTAGTTATCCTTTCTTCTATTGAAGGAAATCTTGGTTGCTTTAGAGTTTTGGTGATTACAAATGAATCTGCTATAAGCATCTGTTTACAGATTTTTGTGAGGACACACATTTTTAACTCCTTTGGATAAATACCAAGGAGCATGGCTACTGGATTGTATTGGTAAGAACATGTTTAGTTTTGTGAGAAGCCACTAAACTGTCCTCCAAGGTTGTTGTACCATTTTGCATTTCTACCAACAATGAAAATTCTTGTTGCTTACCAGCATTTGGTGTTGTCAATGTTTTGGATTCTGGCCATTTTAATACGTGCATAGTGGAAGCTTGGAGTTTTAATTTGCATTTCCCAGATAACATATGATATGGAACAACTTTTTATATGCTTATTTGCCATCTGTATATCTTTGGTGGGTGTCTGTTAAGGTCTTTGGGCTATATTTTAATCAGGTAGTCTTTTTAAATTGTTAATAGTTCTTTGTATATTTTGGATAACAATCCTTTATCAGGTATGCATTTTGCAAATATTTGCTCCTAGTCTGTGGTTTGTCTATTTTCTTAATAACATCTTTTGCAGAGGAGAAAATTTTAATTTTAATGAAGTCCAGCTTATCAGTTATTTCTTTTGTGTATGGTGTCATTGTTGCTTTATCCAAAAAGTCATCACCAAATCCAAGGTCATTTAGACTTTCTTCTTTGTTATCATCTAGGAATTTTATAGGTTTGTCTTTTATATGCAGGTTTGTGATCTATTTTGAAAGGCAGATATGCTCACCACTATACCACCAATGCACACTTGTGATCTATTTTGAGTTAATGTTTTGTGAATAGTAAAAGGTCTGTGTGTAGCTTCATTTTTTGTTTATTTGCATGTGGATGTTCAGTTGTTCCAGCACCAATTTTGAAAATCTAGGAGTATTTTAGGTGTTCATTTATTTAATCCTTATGAATTAAGTGCCATCATCATCCCCATTTTACAGACAAGGAAATGAACAGTTGAGAGGCCCAGTAAGCCATCCAAGAGCACTGGGAGAGGGTAGAGGTTGTATGGAAACCCTGAAAGTCTAGCTTCATAGCCTGTGCTTTTAACCATTGGGCTATTGTTGGTAATTCTTGCAAATAATTATAATCCCAAAGATGAGATTAAAAAAACCCAGTGTCTCCTTTAAATTGTGCAATTCCAGCACACCTGGTGTGGTTTTGCAACTCATCCCAGATTGCATTTGTTACCCCTTTTACAAATACAGGCCACAGAGACCAAGTAGTTTGCTTCATGAAATATGGGTAGCAGGAGAAGTCTTTTGGCTTTCTAATGAGAAAGTAGAGGATGCCAGCAATAATTTCTCATGTTTCTGTTAAGATATATTATTGGTGCTTGCATTCATATAGTTGAATCCATAAACCTATAGAAAATTATACTCATTTTCTTCATCCTAGAAGTCCAAAGTTTCCAAGTAGGAAACCAAATTGACTTTCATGTAATTTTCTTAGTTCATTTATGTTGAGAAGCCTTTTACTATCTGAAATTTCCTGAGTGTAGCTCAGAGGCAAATGAATCTTTTACTTTAAATAGCATGAAACATCTGGGAGTTAGTTCTTATCTGTTAAATTACTAGTTCTTGGAACTCCAGTTCTGTAGAGTTTGTCCTAAATTCAGAGTAAAATTAAAGTCCTTTTCCCTGATGGACAAAACCTTCACTGCTATGCTGAGATTGGTTTTGCCTAAGATTGCAGTTTGCTTATTGACTTAATTAGGTGATTCATATTCTATTTTACTTTAGGAAGATGTCTCTATGGGATTAAGTGATTATTTTATAACAGAGATATGAGGCAGACAAGGATTAGTTATCAGGTGATATTAGAGATTGTTGACTCACTCAATAGACTGTCAGGCTGAAGTGACCTGAAATTAAGAGATATTTTTCAAGAGCACTCATTAGATGGTAAAATCTGAACACTGTTTCATACCAGTTCTTCCTTTTATATAACAATTTCACCTTTTAGAACTTAAGACGAATGGTCAACATGAAGTTCTCTATTAAATACTTTCTATAATAAATACTCCATTAAATACTTTGTGTGGAGAACTAACTTCCCTAAAAACTTGCAAGCCCAAACATGCAATTCCAACATATAAACTTTTACCTTTTGTTCTAAATATAGCATTGTTCTCCAAATGGTGTCCAACCATCACAGAATAAAACTAATTGATCCCCTCTCATTATAAACATTTAATGATGATGACATGGAAGATCCAAACATGCAAAATAAGAACTTATTTAATATTGACTGCATTTGAAAATAGGCTGAGTTCATATTAGTTTTTTTTTTTTTTTGCTGTTTCTTACCTTTAACTCATACTAAGCTTATTGTCAATTAAAACCCCTCTGATTTTCAAAAATTATTATTATACCTGCTGCTGCTAAGTCACATCTTGTATTTGTGCAACGGTTTCTTACATTTATCCTTAGTTAATTTCTTATTGGTGGCTTTTTGGTTCATCTTAGTTCATGCAGGCCTTTTTCAGT
This sequence comes from Manis pentadactyla, assembly GCF_030020395.1. Lineage (NCBI taxonomy): Eukaryota > Metazoa > Chordata > Mammalia > Pholidota > Manidae > Manis > Manis pentadactyla. The sequence continues at coordinate 25,341,064 of NC_080021.1, read as the reverse complement.
TTTGATTTTTTCAACAGTGTTCTCCTGCAAATTTTTTGGGTAAAACTTTATTCGAGTCATTAATCATAAATAACAAAGCAAAATAATATTAAATGGGCAGCACAAGGGACAGAGCCAATATGTATTTGAAGCAGTTTGGTTCTGTAACCATGTGTCCATATATAGTATAGACTCAACTTTAGCATTGACATATACTTTCTAATTTACAAAATACTAATTCAGACTCCAGAATGGCAAAGGATTGCTATGTAACATAAGATTTACCTGCTAATAATAATGTTATCTTCATGTCCACCAGCTCAAATTCTCCTTCCTATTTTCAAGATTCCAACTTAATAGACAGAAAGTTGCTTTCTGAGAATGATTCTGCAGAACAAATTCAAATTGAATTCACCTAAGAATTATCCTTTGTATTCTCCCATACAGATTAGCAAGATTTTTTGGGTTAGAATTTGTAACATTTTCTAGTAATGATATTACCATGGTGGTTAAATTCCCAGTATTCCAGAAAAAGCTTTTGTGAGCTAGAAATGTGGATAAAACAGTGTACTTTTAGCAAAAATAGGTCGGAAATGCTAGCTTTCTTAAAACTAATTATTAAATGAAACAAACACATTGTCTGAAAAGTGGTTCATAAAATAGTTACAAAAATTCTCCCACCTTCAATTTCTCTTGTGTTAAGCTAGTGGCCCCAGTTTGCTTTCAACACTTTTCCTCCATCCTCATGACACATTGGGTGTGTCTGTAATGTAGCAATTATTACACTGCACTGTAATTATTGAGTTATTTTGCTGTCTTCTTTACTAGAAGAGTCTTTTGTAAACTATGTCTTGCTAATGGAGATTTTGAGATGTTAAAAAGTTTTTGGAGGATTTAATTGTCAGCATGATGCAAGCAAAAAGGCCTCTAGAAAGCCAATTCAAAGATTCACTCTTGGTAAGGACACTTATGGGAAAAAGAGAATGGTTATTCAATCTCTGTTGGAATATAAAAAATAATGTTTCATAGCCGTCCTTGAGTGACAGTCAGCTGGGAAGGTGGATGACAGGTGTCTCAGAACAAGCCTTAAATCCATTAAGACTCAAGGGCCAATTTCTTCCTGGAGGGAGGTCTGGAATATTCCAAAGTAGGGTTGGTTCTGTCCCATACCAGATTTTGGAATTTTTTTTTTTCAGAGATGGTGGGGTCTTGCATATATAAAAAACCCTGATTTTAAGAAAATACGCGGTTCAGTTCAGTCTTGTTAATGAATCCAAATTTAGCTCTTCACTCTTGGATATCACAGGTGTGTATTTATGATGATATTAGAGAGAATTTATGTGTGTGTGTGCTCCACCCTCTTTCTCTACAGATTTAAGATCAGGAAAACTGTGCCCTCAAGCACTGTGATCATTTATGACAAAGCAGGTATTGCAGAGCATGTTGGAACAAAACAGGTAGAATGCAAGTGTTAACAGCATTACGTTTCAAGCCAGTAAGGACTAATTTAAAAATACGAAGACCTGAAAGACCTGCAAGATATAAAAATTGTGGGGAAATCAATTTTGCCTTCACAAAATGATACCACAGCAATGTATCCTGACAATAGAAGGTGATTAATGAGAAGAGTTATTTAAGCATTATCTACATAACTGTATTTGAATGCCATGAATCTGGTTTGTTTTGGAAGCAGATCTTTTTTCGTATATTTAGGTATCCTTTTAAAAATGTTTTTAATGTCATGTGAATAATTGTTAGCTCCTTATTTTATATGAGACCTTGATTTGTGCCAGTGCAAAGTCTGATGAATGTAAGCCTTCTCAGGAAGGTAGACCCCAAAGGATGACAAGAGATTACTACATAAATCCACCTAAATTCTCCAAAGGTGGGGATGGGACTTATTTTGTTTTTGCTCAGAATGCAATTGGAAACTTTCGTTGAGTGAATTTACTGGATAAAGGAGATAAAATGTTTTCTGCAGTTCTTTTTAATCCATTATGGGCTAGCCAGTATGTGATACTATGAGGAGTCACAGTCCTCTGATGAATGAATGAACGAATGAATGGAATTATCTATTGATCACCATCTGACAGCTGAGGATTCTTAAGTCACAAAGGTGGTTCTATTACTATCACCATTTTTGTCTGTCTTTCATAACCACTTAATACTTATTTGCTGACTTAAATGAACCTTTCTTATCCCTGTTTTGGGTGTCATATCATCTCATATTTCCTTTTCTCTTTTTAACACATCATTTTAACTAAAATATTTTACTTATTCAAAAAACTTCATTACTCTCTTTTCTATTTTTTAAAAAATAAAAACAGCTATTAAAAAGACTAGAAGGAATACATCAGTGTTAAAGTGATGACATCAAAGTTGTGTTTTATGATTTTTATATTTTTCTAAAACTAGTATGTTTACTATTTATATAAACATTTGTAGAAATATCTTACATCTAAAGTTTACTTAGTTTCTTCTCAGTTCCTGAGCTTTCTCATACCCAGAGCTAAATACTCACATAACCTCCAAGTCCTAGGCCCACACTCACAAAGCCTGCAACAGATACACTAGAGGAATTGCAGAGTTGTAGAATGAATTCAAAAAAGCCAGAACCAGACTGCACTCAGATTTTATGCTTCCACAACATTGATCATCAGCCTACATTTTTTAAAGGCCCATTATTGGTGTGCTCTGTCCTAGGAAGAACATGATAAATAGAATGCCAGTCCTGTCTCCATGGGGCTTGCATGCAGGCAGGTACCTAAATCATCCAAAATACATGTAGTAGAGCTAGATGAGTAAAATCCCCAAATGCTATGGAGTCAAGAACATGGCTCACTGCACTGCCTGGAGGATCAGAACATGCTTTTTAAAATAGGCAACTGACTCCTCTCAAACTGAGTTTTGAAAGGTTGAGAGTTGTGAAGTAAATGATGCAGGAGGGCTCAGCCCAGGTAAATGGAAAGGTACCTGTACAAACAGGTAGCTGTATCACAGATGGCCACGGAGGGTATGTGGTCAGTTAGACTTGGGGGCCCTCCCAATTTCTGCCTTCACTGGAGTTGCTATCACTGAATGGAAGTGACTTTCTCACAGGAACTGTCAACTGTCAAAATGACTGAGACCAGCAGTGCATTAGAAGAGCTTACTGCTTCTACCTCTGTTCTCAAGCTTTTATAATCCCCTTGACATCAAAACAGGATTAACAGGATTGTGAAGTGAGGCAGACAGTACTTTTGTGTGTAGGCTGTAGAGTTAGACTACCTGGTCACATTTCTAGCCTCACCATCTAGTGTATCTTCAAACGTGAGCAGGTTACTTGATTTCTCTCCCCTTCAGTTTCCTCATCTGTAAAATGGGAAGGTAGGAGTAACTTCTCCACAGGGGTGCTTATGGCCATAGAAAGAGCAGTGCAAGGAAGATCACCGTGGCTGTGCTTCCCAGCCTCGCCTGCCAATAGTTTTCGTCAGTAACCCTGTCTCTTGGTGGGTGCCACACTTGAGAGGAAGAAAGTAGTGTTACTTGTTGGGCTCTCAAAACCTCACTTACACCCAGGGCTGCCATGTGTGGTAGAAAAATCTAATAGTCTGGTGTCCTAATTAGATCTTCTTCTTGCAAGATGACATGTTAACTTTTCAGAACATTCTGATTGGCTTGATAGTTGTATTTCTTATTAGAAATTAATAGGCGGCTCTTCTGATTTACCAAATCAGAAAGCAAAACTGTGGGCTCCCATTTCGTGGAATTGGTTTGAGACTCAAACTTCCACAGGTCAGTGTCTCTCTAGACATAATATGTAAAGTTTAATAATACATAAATACACAAAGCATTATAAATAGCCTCTATCTTAAACAATTCTCACCAGAATGGGAACATTTCTACTTAAATAGGAAAGCTGAAAGACAAAGATATTCTTCCAAGAGTTATTTTAATTATTAAGCATCTCTCAATAGATATTTATGATTCTTAGACTATGGAATCAAATTTTGTCTTGCTAATAACTAGTCGAGATTATGAAATCCAGTAGAAATAATTTATTATATTAATTAAGAAACACTACAGTGACATCTGTAATAGTAATAGGAATCAGACAGTATTATTAGGGAGGTGGTGGATAGGTAAAATAATGTTATTCATGACTAAAATTTATCCTGATTTACTTTCTAAAAATAACTCTTGATATATTTCATTTCTCTGATACTATTATTATACTTCTGAATTAATATCACTTAGCCTCAGGAGGATATTTCATTAAGTATAAATTGTACTCTGTCAAGGCAGGAAATTATAAAGTTAATTGTAAGTGTTAACAGATCTGAGAGTAAATGACAAAAGTTAATCTAACCAAGATGCCAATCATAAAAATAAATTACATGAGTTGAAGAAAAATGTGAATGTCAAATAAAAAGGAGGAATTGCATTCTAAATCTAAGGCAAGGTGGATGGGTAGAGTTGAGTTCCAGATAAAGAAAGATGCAAATTCATAACTATAACTAGACAACTGCAAACCAAAAAATTTCAATTTAGTCTTACCCTGAACTGCAGCAATATATCTCCATTTCATGATGAACACTGTCAAGAATGACAATGGAAGTTGAGTAAACCATTGTGAAGCAACACCTAGAATGGCATGCTATCCTTGAGAAGGGAAAGAAGACAAATTAAGTTTAAAATTAATGCCTATCACCATTGTCCCAAAACACCTTCTCATATTCAGGCCAAATAAACCCTTTGCTATACTTTGTTATATATTCTTCAGTTTTCAATTTCTTCTGGGTTAATCAATAAGCATGAGGCTTTCCCAATAAAAAATCTCTTTCCAAGAAGGCTTTGGTAGTAATGGTCAATTACCAAGAGAAACAGTCAATGAGGGCAAAACAAACCAACACAAAAAACTGGGTTATTTCTATTTAAATGTTTTCCATTCAATTTTAAAATCATAATTTATTTACAATTTTTTTGCAAATTTTTTCCTTGATATGCTCATTGTAGAAAAAATCTTCAAATAAAGGGAAACCAAAAGCAGAACATAGCAAATACTTACTTAAAGATCACCCTGTTAGTCCATGCTCTCCTAACTTTTATCACTTTTTAACTTCATTGTGCTCACACTGAATATACATTCAAAAGGTATATTGCATTCTGTATTGCATTCAGTATGTACATACATATTGTATTCTGTATTTTATTCACTTATCAATGTACCATAAGCATGTTTGCATGTTATACTCCCCATAAAAATAATTCTTAACAGCTTCACATTATGTTAACAAGTGTATACAGTCTCAAAAGATGTATTTTAACTTGACACATATAGACAAATAGCTTTAGCTTTCCGAGGACTGTACTGATTTACACCATTATGATATCGCATTGTGTGAGTGCTTATTTTACCATTCTCTTCGCAATCTACTTTTGGACTGTTTCTTCTATTCTTTTAGATCTCTTTATCAATTCCTGCATCAGTACCACAGTTTAAATAACAAAGCTTTACTATATGTTTTGATATTGGTCAGGGAAACATCCCCAAACATTCCTACCAGTTCTTTAAAAAGTTTATGAGGGCTTTCCCTACTTTAATGTTGCAATTGCTCTGAATGCAATAAAAATAGTCTTGCGATTTTGATTGTTATTGCTTCAGATCCTTCACTGACTTAACTTGGTCTAGGGCAGTGGTGCTCAACAAGGGGTGATTGTGTGCCCTGAGGAAATTTGGCAGTATCTGCAGCATTTTGGTGGCAGGGAGGTGGGGTGAGGGGGGGTGCTAGTTCCATCTAGTGGTTAAAGGCCCACAATGCAGTTAAACAGTTTTCACTTCACTGCCCAGGTAGACCTCGTCCCAACAAGAATTTCCCCAAATTTTCCAAAATGTCAATAGTGTGGGAATTTTGCAACCCTGGCTGTGGTATAATTTGAAAACCCCTTTGCTTGGCACAGCAGTCCCTTTTTCATGTAGCTTAAACAGTCTTCGAACAATTACGTATACCTTTGGTGGTCAGTTTCCAGATCTGATCTGATGAAACCAGTCTGTTGGATAACATGCCCAAGTTTAAAATACCGCTTCTACATTAGAAGCAGGAGTAAGAGGTGAAAGAGGAGGAAGAGAAAGAGAGGAATATATTTCAACTATCCCAGATCACACTACATTGCAATGCTCCCAGGTTGAAAAGAAAAAACAAAGGAGGAGGACTAAAGATTTATCAAGACAACCAAGTCAGTGCATAAAAATCCACGACTAGCCAGTGGGGCTTCAGCTCCCCCCACCTTTATAAAATGGAATATGGTGTACATTTAGTATTGGTGAGGCTAGTCTTACCTTTGTTTTAATTTTTATGGATACTTTTACAGATTTATGATTCCATTTGAACTTGAAAACTGGTTCCGTTAAAAAAAAACCAACCCAACTATTCATATATTTTAATTGGATTATATTGACTTTATGGATTAATTTAGGGAGGGCTGACAACCATTTATTAGCCTTCTTTTATACCCCTAAGTTTTAGAACTGTCTTCCTATTTCTTGTATTGTGAATTGTGTCTTTTCTCCCTTGATACCTAAAAATGATTAGCATTTGAGTATGAAATGGACCTGATGTAGACTCCCTTCCCTGTGACTCTTGATCACATCTACTTGTTTGCAAGTCTTCAGCCTTGTGGGCTGCTTGGGTCTCACTCATCTTGTATCCTCAGCACCCAGCAGGCTTACACCTTGCAGGTGGGCAATAAATAAATAAATATTCATACTATGTTGCAATGCTCCCAGGGTAAAAAGAAAAAGCAAACAAGGAATGCTACTTAAGAACTAGTTGCATTAAGGACTAGTTAAATAGTGGCAGCATGGCACCTGAGATTTGGTCCCCGTTACTCCATACAGTACTCTTCTCCTTTCTCTTTCCTTTTTTTTTAAGCCAAATTTTTTTATTACTTTGCTATTATAGGGGAAATAGGCCTACAGCTAAGCAGTTCCTTCCTGTGTTTGTTTTCCCCAATAATGACAATGATAAACACTTTTTGAACAGTTATTTGCCTGTCATTGTGCTAAGAGCTTTGCCTATGTAGAGCTCATTTAATTATTCCTAAAGCCTATGATAGAGGCATTATTTTTCATTAAAAAATAGACTTTAATTTTAAGAGCAGTTTTAGGTTCATAGCAAAATGAGCAGGAAATAGGTTTTTCATGGAAACCCTAACCTAAACACACAGCCTCCCCCACTATCAATATCCTGCACAGAGTGGTACATTTGTTACAATCGATGAACTACACTGAAACTTCATTATACCTGTATGTATGTATATGTACACATATATCATATACATATTCTCAGTACTACTTGGTGACTTTGAAGAACTGTATAGTCTTTTTAGTTTTTAAATGCAAATAATCTTTCTTTCCTGACAGCAAAGAACAAGATCTACTTTCCTCAGTCCTAGTAACTTTAGTCCTGCTATCTGCCAGGTTTGGTGTGAGACTTTTCTAGAAGTATCCCAGGAGGCAGGTAGGAGGTTGGCAGGGGCAGTTGCACTTGAATACAGGGCAAGTGGGAAGGAATTGCGTCCCAATGTAAATCTGGAAACCAAATAGAAAAGCCAACTCCACGAAAAGAGAAGAACAAAAGAAAGACTAACCTTGTCTTCCCAAAACAGAGAACAAAATGGAAAAAGAAAAAGAATCATTAAATCACGGAAGCAATTAGTGTTTTATTGAGAAAACACTAGTGGTCATGTTATACTCAAAGACTATATACTGACCATAAATTGCATTTCAAGAAATTTATCTTACAGAACAGAGTTAGGTATAAAGATGTGTGAAATATTAACATCATGAGGATGCTTATAATATATGTGCCAGGTGTTCTGCTATGTGGTTACTATCTCAGTTAATCATTACAACTATGCTGAGGTTATATCAACCCAAAATCTATCCGATGACCCTATGCTCAGTTTTTTTCTAAATAGCAGTCTTTTGAGTTCTACCTTCAAGTGTGTGTGGACGTGCGCGCGTGTGTGTATCTTTGTATGTGTTTCAAAGCAGTTTTGTCCTGACAACAATATCAGGGGCACCATGCTTTTGATGTGTTAGTTATACTTCCCCAAACCAGTTTGGACACAATCCACCTACAATTCCCTTAAGAGAGGGCTCTGTTTCATGTACAGTTACAGCACCTTGCTTGAAAGGCTGATATAACAATGGCCTGCAGACAGGGCTGCAGGTGTTGAGTCTAACAGGTCTCAGAGTCTATCCTGAAGGGAGGGACTAGTGACCAAAAGGGCTCGACCTCAAACACTTTACTGATGGTACTGGATTCCTGGGCTTGTTCTCGTCCTACAGTAAGAACAGTGTGTCCTGTAACTGACTTCTCAATCACCTACAGGAGACATCACTCATTACACCAAGGAAAATTATTTTTAATGCCACTATGCTAATTAACATACCCTCTGATGTAACTATCAGTAAGAAAACCTTAAATACCAAAAAATCTACTCTTAAAATGTTGGTCTCTTTTATGACATCTGAAGTGCTGATTAACTGCCGCTAAGATGTGAATCAGGGATAATTTGCATTCTGCTACCACATGCAAGCCTACACGCACACACCATCACCCCAAAATGTTTGTATTGATGCGAAGTATCATGCACACCACAGTACAGCATCAGCAAATAGGAATTCCAGCATTTTTGACCAACGTTATGTAAAATAATAATAAATTTTATTTACATGTCTAGCAAGAATGGCTCGGTTTCAAAAAATACCCTAAAACATGCTCAGGTCTCTGAATTTCAGCACTTCTGCTCTTTGAGGCTGGAGAATTCTCTGCCTGGGAAGTTGTCCTTCCACTGAAGGCTGTTTAGCAGCACCATACCATCTACTTGCTAGACGCCAATAGCCCCTCACTTCCCCCAGTGGTGCCAATCAAAAACATCTCTAGACACTGCAAAACATCTACTGGGGGAAAAATTGTGCCTGATTGAGGACCACTGTCTGTAAGTGGAATACTGTACTATGAAACTATTAAAAATACATTGTAAACAATTTTAATGACCTGTAAAAATGTTCTTAATACTGTTAATGAAAAACTTATGAAACAGAAGGTGTGACACTGATTTACAAAATTAAAAAAACAGAGGGACTGAAATATAATGACAGCTAACAATTTGTGCTTACTCTGTTCTAAACATTAAGCTTTCATGTGTTTTATCTATTTAGTTCTCAGAATAACTTTATGAGGTTGCTACTATTATTAACCTCATCAGACAATAAACTGAAGCTCAGAGAGGTTTAAAGAAACTATAGTACCATAATATAAATAGCCATCATGTCTCAGTAGTGAAATTCTGGTGATGTTGACTTATTTATTTACATTTTCCAAGCTTTCCTCAATAAACATAACCTTTTATCAGAAAACTTTAAAAAGACATTATGGAATCATAAACCTTTCTTTTAGAGAACAACATATATTTTTTGCTTTCTGAATGCCTTTCATCAAATGCCTATATTCTTAGCCTTTTTCCTATGCCTTGACTTCTTTTTTAAGATTGTCTTTCTCTCTTTTTTTTTTTAACTGTGGTCTAATTGACACATAGCATTCTATTAGTTTCAGGTGTACAACATAACGATTTGATATTTGTATTTACTGCAAAATGATCACCAGAATAAGTCTAGTTAACATTTGTCACCATACATAGTTATAAATATTTATTTTCTTGTGGTAAGAACTTTTAAGATGTATTTTCTTAGCAACTTTCAAATATGCCATGCAGTAATATTAACTATAGTTACCATGTTGTACACTGACTTCTTTCTAGCAGCATTTTCTTCCTAATCTTTTGATTACTGAAAGATGTAATGAAGAATCTTCTCCATTATTCTAGCTCAGATATATATTTAGGCATTCAATTTAAAGGCTTGAGTCAACCTAGATGAACCCTTTTCTAGAGAAATAAGGTGTGGATAAAATTGCAGTATTTCCAGAATCTCTCTCCTAGCTTTAGTGCATCTCCATATAAATAGGTGATTCCAAGGGGTGGAGAGTAGTAGTTCATGTCCATATCAATAGGTAATTACAAGCGGAAGCAAGGGCATATCTGGACAGGAGAGGCTGGGTGGGGAGCCGGATTGTGAGAGACACGGGTGAGCAGAAGTGGATGACTGCTTGTAAGCAATAAACGGGTTTCTCCCACTTTATTTCTCTCTGACTGATTTCGGTTTGCCCTGGGTTGGGAAAATATTTTTTTCCTCCCCAGGAATTACATAAGGTATCCAGATACTTTGAAACATTTTTTTGTTAACTTAGAATTACCTAGAAAACTGTCAAAAATCCTTGTTGAAGACCTTTTGAAAATATCACTCAATTTCCCCCAACTTGGTGAAAAACATTAACAGGCAGAGCAAGGGAAAACAATGTTACTATTCTTTGAGGTTGGAGCTTATTTGAGGCTGTGGAGGCTTAGATTCTCAAATGGCCATGATCAGGAACCAGTACTGATGTTCAGGAAAGAAAGATATTTTTGACCACTGGGAGCCATTTTTATGTTGCTTCTTGCATATTTGAGGATTATTCAAAGTGGCAAACATGGTTGGTTTCTGATCATTAAGGCATTTTCTGTATACTGCTTATTTTTGCTACTCTCCTGGGATGGCAGAGAGGAGTCTTCATGATCAGCCTCAGCTTGCTCTTCTCGCTCTACTTTTCTTGGTAATTCCTTCAAGTTTCTGATTTTCATTCAGTCTGCATTAGTCGCCCTCTCTCCTGTATTTTCCTAGAGCCCAGCATACTACCATCAGAGATGTATCACACTGTCAGCAGTGGGAACTGGTCAAACTTCATAAACTGCCTCTTTCTGGAAGTAGGTGGGGTTTTAGCAACGAATAGGTATCACTGTTGAGTAGCAAACATCAGGCAAAGCTCACATCGTTTGTATATTTTTTTACTAAAAAATCACCATATTTGATTCTAAACTTCAAAATCAAGTCCCCAGTTCCATTCAGTTCCAGTTTTTAGTCCCCATTCCTACAACACACTCATCAAGAAGATACTTCTCAAAACACACATCAAAGACACATGGTTTTCTCATGTATGTAGGGCCTTTGCACAATATTCTCTTCATTCAATACCACTTTCTTTGGAGTAAATCCATAAGCAACCAAAAGTTGGGTATAAATTTTAACCAAAGGTACTTTAAAACAGATAACAGGAGATGGAAGAGCTAGGCTTGCTCTTATAATGTGTTTGAGCAACACTGGAATCAATGAGGTTTTCTCAGGTTGGTCTTTGCCTCTAAAATAAACCTTTCTCACCAGCCAGGAAATTTATGTGGGGTCTGCAGCCTGGGAGGCTCAGATCATCTTTGTCCACCACTTGTTCCCTTTTCTCCTATACCTTATCCCTTTCTCTGGCTAGACGTGAGAAATTTGGAGCCATCTTGGTGTATGTGTTTGGTGTGACAAGACAATTCAGGGAGTGAGGAAGGAGAATTAGCTTAGCATAATCAACCGCACTGAAATGTAACTTCTATAGATATTTAAAAAAATCAAAATGCTCCTCGTGTGCTATTCACTTGTTTAAAATTATCTGCTAAAAGATGTGAGGTTGAAAATTAGCAAAATGAACACCTGTTCAATTTATATTCAACCAGCATGCATTTACTAATGCATTTTGCTAGTAGAATAATAATTCAAGAACAAAAATTATTATTGTCATCTGTATTTGTTCTTAGAATGTTAGTTTATCTCATGATTGTTCTGTATGGTCATACCCTACTCTCCACAAAACACCTAGTGAATGCTCTTGCTGATATAAGTTATATAGTCAATTAATTACAGGTATTATTTCAAAGTTTTAGGGGTAGAGGGTATCTTTAAAATTCATTATTATCTGTACAAAGCCTGGGTTTAGGGGGAAAAAACTTTCTCAATATTCAGTTCTAGTATCAAATTAGGCTAGATGATAAGTCTTTTTTCAATATCATGGAACTAACATAATTTTAGCCAAGCAGGGACTCAAACCAATGGGTCTCCAAAATCAACTCTTTTACCTATTATGCCAGAGTTAACCCAGTTTTGATGGAAAAACACAAGAGTCGGAGTAGTGTTGTCACTGTTAGAAGAAGATAGCAGAGCAGATTCACTATGATGAAATGAAAGAAAAATCAGGGATTTCTTTTAGACTTGAAACATGGCCTTTGGATTTTAATGGCCAAGAGTCCAGGAGTCTAAAAAGAGCAGAAAGCTCCCTAATATTAGGAAACCAAATTAACAAAACCCTAATGGTAAAAAAGCACATGTCAGCAGAATGAGAGAGGCAGGAACTAAAATGACTGATCCCTGTTCAGACGTGATGTAACAAGTAGCTCTGGGCTATGAAGGGAGGACTCGGGCTGGATGCAGCTGGGTGAGAGCTCCGCAGCCTGAGTTCATGCTTCAAATCCCAGCCATATCCGAAGGCAAGTTATTGAGCCATCCCCAAGCCTCCGTTTTCCTTTCACTAAAGCAACCAGAAGAGTCTGCCTTGTAAGAGCTATTGAGAGATTAAATGGTATTAAGTTAATGCACGTGTAGAGTTCAGCACAGTGCCGGGCACAAAAGTTCAATACATGATAGCGATACTGCTGAAAAAGAGGAGCAGCAGGAGATTTGATCCAGGATGATTTGGATCATGGTGGTACCGGTAAGAAAAATTGAAAACCCCGAAAGATGACTTGGCTGATTCAGAAGCAAATGATCAAAGCAGCTGGTGTATGAAATGGTAAAAGTTATTTTTAAGGTTACATGTGAAGTGTCTAAGGCTGCCCGAATAGCTTGGGGAGAGGTTGCAGTGCCTTATCTTTCTGGACAGCAGGGGGCTCCCAGGTACTGGACAGCATAAGCAAATCTCCCATTGTTTTCTGTACTTCTCTCCATTAACTTGGTAGCTGGCAAAAGTCAGCAAACCTCATCTGATGCCATGATTAAAAAGAAATTGTATATTCCTAGAATCATAAATGGACTCTACTGTATCAGTTACTTGAATATTAGGTACTTCGAATCCATTGAACCTTACAGAGCTGGAGCACATCACAGCCTTTATTTCGTCTAACATCTCATCTATCCTTCCCACAGCATTTATGGAACAGTGGACTCGACCCCACCAATAAGACAAGGTGCCTGTATCTGAACTCACAGATTAAAGGGGATAACAAAGGAATAGAATCTAGCATAAAAAGGAGTAGGAGTTGGGGTTATGGATACAGCAATGAGAACACACAATGGAGGGGGTTTCTATTCCTGCCTAGGGAATTTGGGGAAGATACATCAGAAGTGCTGGGCAAAGTGAGAAGGGGCTGTTCTATACATAGGAAGAGAATATGTCAAAAATGTAGAGGAATGAAAATGTTTGAGAAGTATTCCAGGAGCAGCAAAAGTAATTTGTAGAAGAGTAACAGACAAAGAGAAACCAAAATTCAATGAGTATCACATGTCCATGGATCTCTAGTTTCCTGATAGGGCTACAGAGTTGGGGTCACTAAATTACTGATTCTGCAATTTCTAGACATGGTATTTCTACCAGCGTATTTTTAAGTTACTAATCTTTTTCTTCTTCCTTCAAAGAATCACATCTTGAAGTTGCTTTCCTCTGTTTTTCTAATTTTGATTTCTTATTTTTTAAAGATTTTTCTATAATTTAGACAAAGGGGTCTTTGAAAAGTGGGCACCTATATAGTCTTACTCTGTCCTAAAATAGCAAATAAGTGGAATCCACTTCAGGTTTTCACTTTTCATCATCTTTTTTCATACTTAGCACTTATCTCTCCTAAGCAACATGAGTTTACTTGTAGATGAGGAAATTCATAATTCAACCAAGAAGCCAGATCTCTGTGAAAGTCTAATCAAGCAAGAGAGATGCTGTTACTATTTTTGTTTTGTTAATGGAGTCTCAGTCATGTGCATGAATTTTGAGGATTAGTATTTTTCAGGATTGGGGAGTTCATTTGATCTTCACTGAATGTGGATTTGGAAGGATGAAAGAAAATAAAAAGCTAGTAAGGACAATCAAATTAATGTAAAAAAAATGCAACAGTTGGGGAAAAGACAGTCTCTTCAACAAATGATGTTGGGATAACTGAATAAAAACATGTAAGAGAATGAAACTAGATCACTGTCTTACACCATACGTAAAAGTAAACTTTAAATGTATTAAAGACCTAAATGTAAAACATGAAACCATAAAACTCCTAGAAGAAAACACAGGCAGGAATCTCATGAACATCGGTATGAGAAATTTCTTTCTGGATATGTCTCTCTGGGCAAGGGAAACAGAAGCAAAAATAAACAAGTGGGATTACATCAAACTAAAAAGCTTCTGCACAGCAAAGGAAACCCTCAACAAAACAAAAATGCAACCTAGTGTATGGGAGAATATATTTGCAAATGATCTATCCAATAAGGGGCTAATATCCAACATACATAAAGAATTCATACAACTCAACATTAAAATAATCTAATTAAAAGGATCTGAACAGACATTTTCTGAAGAATAAATACAGGTGGCCCAAGACATTTGAAAATATGCTTAACATTTATTAGGGAAACACAAATCAAAGCCACAGGGAGGCAGAGGTATCACCTCACACCAGTCAGAATGGCCACTATCCAAAAGACAAGAAATAACAAGTGTTGGTGAGGATGTGGAGAAAAGGGACCCCTCCTACACTGTTGGTGGGACTGTAAATTCGTGTAGCTACTGTGGAAAGTAGTATGGAGGTACCTCAAAAAACTAAAAATAGAAATACCACTCAACCAGTACTGCCACTTTTAGGAATTTACCCAAAGAAAACAAAATCCCCAATTTGAAAAGATATATGCACCCTATGCTTATTTTGACATTATTTACAATAGCCAAGATATGGAGACCAACAAAGTGTCCATCAATAGATGAATGGATAAAGAAGGTGTGGTATATTATTCAGCTATACAAAAGAAGGAAATCTTACCATTTTTGATAACATGGATGATCTAGAAGGTATCACACTAGGTAAAATAAGTGAGGCAGAGAAAGACAAATACCATATGATTTCACTTATATGTAGAATATAAAATACTAAGAAACAAACAAGAAATAGATCCACAAATATAGACACAGACTGTTGGTTACCATAGGGAAGGGGTAGGAGAATGGGTGAAACAGGTGATGGGGATAAAGAGGTATCAATTGCAAACTGTAAATTAAGTTAGACAAAGGAATGGAATTACAACATAGAGAATTTAACCAATAATATTGTAATATCTTGGTATAGTAATGGAGTAGCTACACTTACTGTGACAGCACCTAGTAGTGTATATAATTATCAAGTCACTGTGTTGTACATCTGAAACCAATATAATAGTGTATATCAAATTTATTCCAATTTAAAAAAGAAAAAAGCAGAAGAATATGTAAGGGATGAGGGGGTAGTGAGTGATAAGAGACTGGGAAAGTTATGTAACTTCTGTAAACCTTAGTTTCCTCATCGATAAAACAAAGATAAGAGTTCCTACCTGAGAAGGTTTTATAAGGTTTAAAGGGGATAATGCATTCAAAGTGTTTTGTATACTTCTGGTACATACATAGCACTCAAAACAGATTAGCTCTTACTTTTATGTAACTGGAAAGGAACTATCCCAAGAGACAATGACCCTCAGGATGGACTGCTTCAGATAGTCTACTTCAGAGAGAGGGATAAGAATATTTCACTGAAATTCACTAAGAGAAAACCGGCACAGCTCTAGAAGGTCTCAAAATGGTTATGTCATTTTAACTCTAGGAATTGCGGTTTAATCAATGTTATGTCAGTTAATAAAAAATGCACCACCCTAAAAAAAAAAAATGCAACAGTAAGAAAAATGTCCATACCAGCATTCTAGCACTGTGTCTGGCAGAAAAGTATTCCAAAACACTTCCTGAATGAATGAATGTTGGATGAATGAATGATGGTACTCTGCCTCTCACTTCCACAAACATTAAAATCAGTGTGAATTAGTGCGCAGGATTTGAGATGCGAGGTGTTTCAATATTATATAGAAACTAATTGATAGTCCTCTGTTTTTTCAAAACAACAAACACTAAGTTGAAGTACAACTTATTCCTTCCCATCCACATGTCCACCTAAAATACCTGGCTCTTCTTCTCTGTTATATGCATCATTATTTCTCAGGTGTTTTTCTTTTCTGTGTCTGCCAGAGGTTGTTAGTGTTGTTACGACTCTGTGAGCTCTTCCTTTATGGACGGATTCCATAAGAAGTAATGATGTATAAATGAGGTGTAAGAAGCAGTGTCCTTCATTTCTCCATTCAACAGAAAGTAGGTAAAAGAATGAGTAATAGAATTCTTTTAGAAATTCTAATTTTCTTTCTGATCAACTTGATACAAGCTGGGTAGAAGCAGTCTTCTGGCAGAAGAAATGGCCTTTTTCTGCCCAGGGGAAAAAGTCTGTGTCTTCCCAATAAAACCTGCTTGGTTCTGTTGATCTATGAGTATTACTACGTAAATTGTAGTTACATGTCACCATGTTTTTCCTTACTAGGAACTTAATGTTATATGTTTAACATTTAGTGATAATGTTACTTTTGATTAAATGTTTAATATTATATTGATGAAAAGAAAAAGGTTTTTTTTGGTTAAAATCTTATGTTTAGGATATCTGTAAAATTGGATTTTGCTCCTTGATCAGGATGGATTCTCTAGAGAATACAGTAAAAAAGAAAGAATGTTTCCCTTTCTATTCAGAGTTTTAAGAGGATCTCAGATTTTAGGGTTCCCCAACTCCTTCTGATATATGGTAAAGGAGTATTATGAACATGTTCTTATGTAGACATACAGAATATATTTGGCATGCCCTTAAAAAAGTCAACTCATATACGTTTTGTGGGCATGTGTGTTAGGATTAAACAATGGAGCCATTGTAAGTGTGGCATTAATATGACTGAAAGTTTCTAATGGCTTCCTGTATTTATCAATACTTCACACTGGATGCATTTATATATGTTTTCCACCAAGTCTAGCCCTTTGGCTGAGTTTTCCAAACCACACAAATCTCTCCTCTTGTTTACATTGGTGTCCCTGCCAAAGAGGAGTGATTCAATGGAAAGGCAGTCTTGCAGCACACAGCTGCCAAGTTTCTGGATCATACCTACTTAAAAGATGTAAATTTGGGACCCATTCTATAAATGAAAAAAAAAATACAGATTAAGAAATAGCTTAAATATTTATTATTATATTTTATGTATGTAAAACTTTTAAGTAAGTTCCAAAGAGAAATGAAAATCAATGTAATGTCAAAACAATGAATCTCAACTTTCTGATTCTGTTTCAAAGTAGTGCCCAGATGTGTTTGGACTACTGCATAAGCATTCTTTTACAAATTGGCTTTCATCCTCAAAGTAATAATCATGGTCCCCAAATTGCTACTGAAGCTCTAGCCATCACATCTTCATTCCAGACAGGAAGAAGTGGAAGGCAAGGAACAAAAGTTGTGTGCCAGTAAAGTCAGTCTCTTTTTCAAAGAATTTTTATAAAAGTCTACATAACAATTTCTGCTTTTGTCTCATTGTTTAGATCTTAACACACAGCCACCCCTTTCTGCAAGGACTAAAGGGAAATGTAATGTTTTAGTGGATCATGTGGACACTTCCAGCAATCAGAGTTCTTTCAGTAAGGACGGAGGGGAGAATGGAGATTGAATGGGTACCTAGCAATGTTTACCACATTTATTGATAGATATTTATATGGTTTGTGATTTTTGCTGTAACACATAGTGCTGTCAAGAATAATGAACATCTTTCTTTTTGTGGTATTTGCTTGATTTTTTTCCTGTACCCCCTGTTTTTGATTTTGGCTCTATTAATTATCTTCCATTATGTTACATCTTTTAATCATTTATAACTTCATTTTTCTTATGTTCTTGGTTTAAAGGTGGAAGTATGCTACTTGCTTCTAAGTCTGACAACCACCTTCTCTTTGAGCTTGGTGGTGAAAACAGAATAAAAGGTTGAGATATTGAGTATTTGTGCATGAAAGAAAGATAAATTGAACGTACTCCCACCTGGTTATCTTTATTATTGAACTGGTGTCTTAGAACAGACAGAGTATAGCTTCTTACTCTTGATTTTCCCTGTGCCTTAGTTTTTCCATCTGTAAAATGTTGGTTAATTTTGGTACTTAACTCATTTGGTGTGAGGATTAAATGTAAAGCACTTGGAACAGTAGCTGGCCTGAAATAAGTGATACGTGTGTTAACAGTTGTTAACTATGGTCTCAGTGAAGTAAAAAAAAAATAGTTTCTGTGTAGGATGATGGGAATGGAGGCACAAAAAGAAAGTGAATGATGTTCCCAGTCCAGCATAGTTTTTGTGAGGAATTTTAGATGGCCAAAATAGAATGAATTTAAGAATTGTTGAGCAGTGTTGAGAGGACAGCTAAGTTTCAGAACTGTCTTTTTGATGAACATGGAATCAAATGGCAGTACTTGACTCCTCAGGAACAGGAGTGAAGACAATGGTTAATTAGGTTAAGGTAAGGTTGGGATTGACTGGATGGGGTTGGCAGAAAGGCAAAAGGATAGGGCACTATGTGGTGTTGATATGAGTTAGATGGAGTAAGTTGCCACAGGGCTCTGGCTGGGAAAGAAGAAATATGAAGGCTTTGAAAGGCAATTTCTCTTGAATTGAGGGGTTAAGGTGAATTATGTATAAAAAGAAGGACGTAGACAGAGTCGATTTTTAGAATACAGGCTTTTAAAGGTATCATTTTGAGTGAAAATGTATTCTAGTGTGGTTCATGTGAGTAGATTACTGAAGTGAAACAAATGCTAGTGATGAAGGTCAGAGAAATAGAGAGAACATAGGATTTCATTCACTTTAATTAAATAGGCAATTAGTGACCACCTGGTATGTGCCAGTGAATGTGTTTTGTGTTGTTGACAGGATAAACACATTTCTTAACCTCAATTTGTTTATCATTTGATGTACTGGAAGCATAGAAATGTGAGCGAATTATGAAGTCGAATTTGCAATCACTCAAGGGCACTTGAGACCGACAAGAAGGGATCAGTGGGCCAGAGCCAAAGCCCACAGTGAATGTGGAGGAACAGCCTCCATGTCGGGGGATGACAATGACAGAGAAGATGGTCCAGTGATATTTTCAGATGGGGTGGCTTAGCTCAAATTTCAGGACACCAGATGTGACACTGGAAATTGTTAACAGGTCTCCCTCACAACACTCTGAAATCCTTGAGGGCAGGGAGTAGATTCATATATTTTGATATCCCCTTTGTAGTCTCAGCACATGGCAGTATGTATAAAAGTGTTTATTGAGTTACTGTGAAAAAAAAGAGAGAAACATTTTTTGATACTTAGATGTATTATTATAGTTATTTGTTTCTATGTAAATTATCTCAAAACTTAGAAACTTAGGTGATATCAACAAGATGACAGAATAGTAGGTTCCAGCCCTTGTTCCTCACAGAAACATTGAAGTCAACTATGGATGAAGTACTTTCATAGAAGCTCTAGAAAAGTTACAGCACCCCAGGAGAGAACAGAAATGAGAAAAGATACATTCAAAAGGGTAAGAAGAACAGTCTCACTTTACCCTTCTCTCAAGCCAGCACAGCACAAGGCCAAATGAGAGGCCTTTGGCCCATGAATTCTCCCAGGGAGAGAAAGAGAGCAAAGTGAGTGTCCAGTTTCTCCAGTATTTCTAGACACTACCTGCGTAGGGTACTTCTGTTACACCGCACTGAGAAAATGGAGGGAACTGGAATGGCTTGATTGCCTGGGGATAGATAAGAAGAAAGAGAAGGGGTAGAGGCTCTCAATAACCAATGTGCAAGTATCAACAACTGGCCTGTGGCCCCTGGCAGCTGGTCTAACCTCCAACCTCACCATTGGCCCACCTGGAATCTCTGGCTGGTCTGACTAGTGAAGGGCTTTCCTGCCAAAGCCAGGCTGCAAAGGCTGGAAGAGGTGACTGCTCCTAAAAATGTGCAGACATAAATTCAAGGCTACAAGGATCACAAAGAATCACAGAAACATACCACCAAAGAAACAAAATAAAGCTACAGTATCCAACACTAAAACATAAAGATTTACAAACTGCCTGCCTTCAAGATAAACTCTTAAAGAAGCTCAGTGAGCTACAAGAGAAAAGAGATCAATAAAATCAGGAAGCAATACATGACCATAACGAGAAGTTCAACAAATATATAGAAATCATAAAAGAGAACCAGACAGAAATTTTGGAACTGAAGAATACAATGAACTCAACTGAAAAATGCAGTAGAGAAGAAAGAAATAGTGACCTTAAAGACAAGTTATTTGAAATTACCCAGTCAAAAGAACAAAAAGAATGAAAACAAGAGAAGCAAGCCAATGGTACTTATAGGTCAACAAGCAACATATTGTGAGAATTCCCAGAAGGTAAAGAGTAAGAGAAAGGAAAATCTTGACTGAAACTTCATGTGAGACCCTGTGTCAGAACTGGGTAGCTAAGTTCCTCCTGAGTGTGTGACACAGGGTGACCATAAGGTATACATATTTTTTGCTTTAAGCCAGTAAAAAAAAAGAATAAAAAAGGTAATGATGGAAAGCTTCAGAATCACAGGAGGGAAATGGTCATTTGGATTCATGAAGCACAAAGGTTTCCAACAGGTTGAATCAAAAGAAGTCTACAATGAAAGACCTTAAAATGAAATTGTCAAAAGTTACAGAAAAAGAGAATTTTGAAAACAGCAAGAAGAAAATGACTAGTCCCAGACAAAGGAAACCCTATAAGGTTATGAGTGGGTTTCTCAGCAGAAAATTTGCAGGCCATAAAAGAATTCAATGATCTATTCAAAGTGCTGAAAGGAACTGTCAACTAAGAACACTATATCCAGTAAAACTCTCTTTTTAAAAGATGAAGGAGTGATACTTTCCTAGACAAACAAAACTGAGGAAGCTTGTCACCACTAGACCGTCTTACAAGAAGTAGGAAAGGGAGTTCTTCAAATTGAAATGAAAGGATGCTAAACAACAACATGAAAGCTTATGAAGATATAAATCTTACTGGTAAAGGTAAATATATTGACAAATACAGAATAATGTAATAATATAAGGGTGGTGGGTGGTGTGTAAAAGTTAAAAGACAAAAATATTAAGTATAACTATCACCAAAAGAATTTGTTAATGGATACACAATATAAAAAGAAGTAAATTCTGACATCAGTAACATTAAGTGTGTGTGGGGGAAGTAAAAGGGTAGGGCTTTTGTATACAATAGAAGTTAAGCTGTTATCAGCTTAAAATGGACTGTTATGACGATCAGAAGTTTTAAGCAAGCCTGATGAAAACCACAAAGTACTTATATAGATACAAAAAAGATAAAGAGAAAAGGATCAAAATATATCACAACAAAAATTATCATATCACAAAGGAAGACAGCAAGACAGGAAGAGAAGAATAAAGGAACTACAAAACAAACAGCATGAACAAAATAGCAATAGTAAGTTCTTGCTTATCAGTAGTTACTTTAAATGTAAATGGATTAAACTCACCAATCAAAAGATACAGAATGGCTAGATGGATAAAAAACAAAAAGAAGATCCAAGTATGTGCTGTTTACAAGAAGAGATCTATCTACTTTATATTGAAGGACACATACAGGCTGAAAGCAAAGGGATGGAAAAAGATATTCCATGCAAATGAAAATCAAAAGAGAGCAGGGAGGGATGGCTATAAGTATATCAGAAAAAATATGCTTTAAGTCAAAAACTGTCATAAGAGACAAAGAGGTCATCACACAATGATTAAAGGGTCAATTCAATAGGAAGATATAACAATTATAAATATATGCACACCTAACATCAAAGGACCTAAATATATAAGGCAAATATTGACAGGTCTGAAGGGAGAAATGGACAGCAATACAATAACAGTAGCAGAACTGAACAACATGATAGACCAGATGGAACTAACAGACATACAGGATACATTCTGAATATACATTCTTGTCAAGTTCACATGGAACATTCCTGAGAACAGATAATATGCTAGGTCATAAAACAAGTCAACAAATGAAAGAATACTGAAATAATTCCAAGTATCTTTTACTACCACAATGAAATGAAATAGAAATAAAAATTTAACAAACATATGGAGGTTAACAACATTTGAATAACCAATGGGTAAAAGGAAAAAAAAAACAAAAGGGAAATTAGAAAATGTCTCAATAAAAATAGAAAAGAAAACACAACATATAAAAACTTACAGGATGCAGCAAAAGCAATTCTAAGAGGGAATTTGATACTGATGTGATTATATTTAAAAAGAAGACTCAAACAACCTAACTTTACATCCCAAGAAACTTGAAAAAATATGATTTAAGCCCAAATTTAACAGATGGAAGGAAATAATAAAGATTAAAGCAGAAAAATGAAGTAGAGAATAGAAAAAAATCAACAAAACTAAGAATAATTTCTTTGAAAGGTTAAGTCAACAAACCCTTAGCAATAATTTAAAAAAAAATGAAAGATGAGGGAAGACTCAAATCAGAAACGAAAGAAAGAAGAAACATTACAACCTATACCACAGAAATAAGAAAGATCATAAGTGACTATCATGAACAATTAAATGCTAACAAATTGGATAACCTAAAAGAAATGAGTAAATTCCTAAAGACATGCAACCTACCAAGATTGAATAAAGAAGAAATAGCCTGAATGGACCTATAACAAATATGGAGACTGAATTAGTAATCAAAAACCTCCCAACAAAGAAAATTCCAGGACCAGATAGCTTTATAGGTAAATTCTACCAAATGTTTAAAGAAGAATTAATTCCAATCCTTAAATTCTTACAAAATGTAGGAGAGAATGCTTCAAACTCATTTTATGAGGTTCAGCACCACCCTGATATCAAAGCCAAAGACACCTAACAAAGTAAAATCCGTGATGAACATAGTTGTAAAAATCAACAAAATAGCAGCAAACAGAATTAAATGGCACATTAAAGGGATCATTTTCCATGACCAAGTAGATGTATCCCTGGCATGCAGGGATGGTTCAACATATGCATATCAACAATATGATACACCGCATTAACAGAATGAAGGATAAAAATTACATGATCATTTCAATAGATGAAGAAAAAGCAACTGGCAAAATTCAAAATCCTCCCATGGTATAAGCTCTCAACAAATCAGGTATACCAAGAACTTACCTGAACACAATAAAGACCATATAAAAAACCCACCACTAACATGATAGTCAGTGGTGAAAAACTGAAAGCAGGAGACTTTATGTTCATTAACAGATGAATGCATAAAGAAAGTATGTCTAAAACTATATAGTAAATGATGGGATGTTATTCTGCCATGAGAAGGAAATCCTGACATTTATGATAATATGGATGAACTTGGAGGACATCATGCTAAGTGAAATGAACTAGACACAAAAGGACAAATTCTATACAATTTCACTTACATGAGGAATATAAAACAGTCAAACTCATAAAAGCTGAGAGTAGAATAGTGGTTGCCAGGGGCTGAAGGGAGGGGAGGGGAGAATAGAGGAAGTATTAGTCAAAGCATACATAATTTGTTATGTAAGATGATAAGTCCTAGAGAGCTACTCTGTAGCATAGAGCTTATAGTTAACAATCCTGTACTGTATAATTAAAATTTTGCTAAGAGGGTAGATCTTATGTTAAGTGTTCTTATCACAAATAATAGAGAGGAAAGGGGGCAGCTTTTGGAGGTGGTGGATATGTTTATGACATAGATTGTGATGGTTTCATGAGTGTATACTTATCACTAAGTTCATAATGTTGTACACATTGACTATCTAGTTTTATTTACAGTACGGCAGTCACACCTCAATAAAGTCTTTTTAAAAAGAAAGTTAAAACTTCATATGCTTAAAATAACAAACATATATTATCAAAATTTCTGTGTTCAGAAACCTGGCGCAGGTTAGCTGGGTCCTCTGCCTGAGGTCTCTCGTGCGGATGCAATAAAGGTATTTGGTGGGGCCGCAGTGTCATTTGAAAGCTTGACAGCGGAGGATTCTCATTCAAGCTCCCTCACTTGGTTGTGCCAGCATTCAATTCCTCATGGGCTATTTAGACTGAGGACTTTAGTTCCTCAAAGGCTGCTGACCAGGGACCTTCCTCTATTCTTTGCTACATGGGCCTCTCCACAGCATTGAGAGCTTATGGCATAACCACTGGCTTTCTTCAGAACAACTGAGCAAGCGAGAAAGAGTGAGCAAGATGAAACCCGGTCTTTTTGTAACCTAATCTGAGAAGTGACATCCCATTCTGGGGGGCCATTTTAGAAGCTACCTCAAATACTAGAAGTTTTTCTGGCAGTTACCACCATTTCAGTTTAAATCTGTATCATCAGTCATAAAAGGCACTTGTTAACATAGTTCTATGCTTGGGTGTTCTTTAAACAGTACATTACACTGAGTACAATTCAACAAACATATATGCTGATTGACTGGATAATGTTTCAATTTTACTGAAAAATTCAATTGTAAAATAGGGTAATCATGTTTTCTAGCAGATACTGCTTCCTGAGTACTTTTAACTATTCTCAGAATGGAAATTGCCAAAAAAAATAGTTAACTGTGTATCTTATGTTAAAATATACATATAGCTATTAAAATGGGTATCAAAGTTACTGTTTGGATAAATTTGACATTGTTTCTATGTCTCAAAACTCTTATCTATTATAGGACACAAAAGGCCCTGTAGAAAAGTACTATGTTTTCTAGTTTCTACACTTTTCTGGTCTCATGTTTAGTTGAATCTTAGGAGGCTGTTACTGAAATGTCTTCAAGGTATAGAACATGAAGACAAGATAAACAGTCAAAAATACATTAAAAGGAACATATCCCCTTTTATATTTAGTGTGGAAATGAAGCTGTGATGTTCTTCTCAGATTATAAACTGACAGTCTAAAATTATATAGTATCCTGCATATGAGCTTTTATATATTGTCAATAAAATTTAGCATTATCTATATTTCTTACATGAGTTTCATAAGTCATTTAAATTCATCTAATAAAAGTGAGAATGTATTTGGACAGTTACTAGAAATGTTTTGTACCTTCCACTAACAAGATTTTTCTTGTATGAGGCAAGTAAGCGTTTGCACATCTGTTTGTGGAAATGATTCAGTAAACCTTCTATTTACCAAACTCTCAGTCTCTGAATGCTTACTTCTGCACTCTACTATTAGGAAAAGGAAGTAAGTCAGAAGGAGAATTGGACATCAGGGCTCTCTAAATGCAAACGTACTAACCTCCTTGGATTACTAAATATGTGTCTCACTCAAACTGCACCCCTGTTGACAGGCCAGCTTTCCCTCTGCTGCATGATATCTTCATTCCAGGACCCAGGGTGAAGGAACTGCATGCCCTGGGACACTTGCAGAAAAGAAAAGAAGGAGGTATTGTATGATGGCATCTAAAGATTTTGCTGGAAAAGCACATGTCCCTTTGACTCACAGCTGATTGGTTTAAGTAAGTCTTAGCACCAACCCTGAGGTTAGCAGAGTGGAGAAACATGACTTCCTACCGTAAGAGGTAGAGGATAGTTTGCACAATAGTACAACTCACAATACACACTTAGAATATGTGGTTGAGATGATTATACTGGTCCCATACACTGATAATTTTAAATGGTCATCCAACTACTGGAGTGGCCATTGTCCAACCTGGTTTCATTTTGCAGTTCAGACCTGATTCAGATTCCGTGCAATCCTAATACCAATTCTCCTGTATCTTTTAGATACATAGCACTCTGATATACATTGATGTGATGTTCAGAAACATGGCCCTGTGGCATAAACCCCAATCACATCCTTTGTGAGAAGCAGGAATCACGTTAATCAAGGGCCCACTCAGTTCAGTGCATTCCTGGGCGCTTTAGTTAACTACTCGGCAACCAAGTGAGGAGGAAAAGATTATTCCCATTTTACTTGTGAACCAATCGACCCAGAGAGCTTACATAAAGTCACGTGGCCAGCAAGGGGGAACTGAGATTTGAAACAGCATTTTGACCACAGACTTCTGATAAGTTAAGCTAGAAAGACAATTACTGTATGTTGGATATTCTACAACAAAAAAGCAACTTTTGCCAGCTATTCATTAGCTAGAAATGAAATGACCATGGTCTGCACAGACAGCTGAATGGCTCAAACCACTGTCGTTCACTGAAAAAATTATAACTATTTATTTTAAGGCTTATAAGGAAAATCTCCTTCTTCTGAAGCCTAGAGAACTATTTGTTTCTTTTTGCACAAAGTACTCAGACACATTCTGTTTGCAGTGGGAACACACAGAGTCCATTGCTTAAAAGAATAATTGTTCAGAGTGAATGGCTGAGGAGGACGCAAAGAAGTAGAATTAGATAATAAGGTTCCTGAGGCACAGCTAAAGAACACACAAAAGAATTGGGACCTAGGTTTCCTTGGAAAAGGTGAACAGGCAGGAAAAAAAAGTAGAACTGTGTTGCAACAAAGGTAGACATTAATGGATAAATTTGTTTTTATAAGGGGATTAAAAGATTAGATTTTTGCATAAGGAGTTTCAGACTTCTGTTTGGTTTGGTTTCCTGTTCTGCCTGAATTAGCAGTATGATCTGTACATTCAGCCTCCTTCTGCTGTTCAAAAGAAACAAGAGAAGGCGGCCTTGTTAAATGTAAGGGTGGAACTGGGATGGCAGTTGGACCAGGGAAGAATTGGTCTAGGAAATTGGAGCACAGGAAATTCTGTTTTAACCTCCTTTAGCAGATTTTTAATGATGTTGCACCTGTATATTGTCTGATGTAGTATCAGGGAAAATGTATAACCCTTGAAGCCATATAGATCTGGCATCAAATCCTATTGAATCCATTTCCTTTATGACCTTAGGCAAGTCTCGCCTTTGAACTTCAGGTTCCATCAGGAAAAAGAAATCTAACACAGGATTTTTGTGAATATTAAATTGTGTACCTATTTATACCTGTATCTGTGGTCTTCCTGTATTTATGCTCTATTTGTCTGTATAAATATATCTATGTCTACATTGGTACTTGTATCTATATCATCTACTATCTCTAGGTCTGTCTCTATCTATATAGTGCTTAAGAGGTGCTTTATGAATGTTAACTGCCTTCTCCCTTGCTGTACTAATCACTTTTTAAATTAGTTTAAACAGTATCTGTTAAGTGTTTCTTTCATTCCAGCACTGTACTAGTTTCTGGAGATGAGGAAAAGGTGATGAAGGTGCAGACACTGTCCTTAAGAAGTTAAAGGGAGAAGCAGACATACAGGCCACCCGATTCCACATACTACATGGTGTCAGAAAGTTAGCTCAGACTGCTGGGTTCAGATTCTGTCCCCTCAGTGGACTTGGGGTTGATGTCATGATGTGTTATTGAATCATGCAATCCACTTTGCACAAGTGCCTTGAAAAAATATGATACAAGGACAGGAGTTATTTTTGTTTTCATTAGAGGATACTGTGCTCTTTTCAAGAAAGACCAACATGATTTTGGAGTCATTCTGGAGAAATTCATTAACTTACATAAAATTTAATATTTATTACAGTTGCCTGGCTGGACTACTCAGCTCTTTCCTCCTTATCTGTTTCTCCTTCTTCTTTCCCCTAGTCCTGCCGCCTTCCTTGTTTTTCCCTATTTTCTTTTCATTCATTTAACAAAATTTTATATACTGCCTACTAAGTGACAGGCATCATTTTTGGCACTGAGGGTATAGTGTTTAACAAAAGTAAGTATCTGTTCTCATGGAGATTACATTCTATAGGGGAAAACAGACAACAAGAAAAGAAAAGAAGAAGTAAATATGACAGTTGGTGCAAGTGCTAATAAATAAAAAACAGTAAAGACAGGATGACAACAGTGGAGTGGTGTGCTGTGCTAGTTTAGATGAGGGAAGGCCTCTCTGATGAGGTGATATTTGAGTAGAGACATGAACACAGTAAGGGAACTAGTCATTCACGTATCTGAGAGAAGAGAATTCTAGGCAAAAGGAATGACAAAAGGCAAAGGCCCTGAGAGGAACAGCAAAGAGGCCAGGTGGCTGGGGGTGAGCAAGCAAAGGAGAGGAATGACATAAGATCAGAAAAATGAAGGGAATGCCATGTGGGATGTCTTAGGAGGGACCTTGTAAGCTAGGGTAGAGCATATTTTTTTAATTCTGAGTATGATGGGAACACGCTGGAGGATTGAGAATGAAGGAGTGATATGATCTGCTGCATGGAGAACAAGGTAGAGAAGAAAAATAGGGCAACTGTGGAGTAGGGAGACCTGTTAGGAGTCTCTGCCACTGGTCTAGATAAGAGGGAGTAGAAAGATCAGTCTAGGATGGTAGGAGTTAGATATTCTTTAATTTTGGATATATCACCAGGTAGGACTTATAGGATATACCAATGCATTAATTGCATGTAAGATGAAAGAGGAAGCAGGAAACTGTGGGTAATTCCAAGTTTTATGATCTGAGTAAGTGACAGTCGAATTTACATTCCATTGGTGGAGGTGGGGGGACTGAAAAAAGAATATATTAAGGGAGGTCAAGATTAAGGGGAATCAAGATTTAAGAAAGATCTACTAATTTGAACATCTAAGCAGAGATAGAATTAGAATAAAGGTCTGATCTAGAAATAAAATTTTGAGATGTCAGAATACCACATAGATGGTAATAAAAGCCATGGAACAGGATGAATCACTTTGAAGTGAATGGAGATAGAGAAGTGAAGAGGTCCAAGGACAGAGCCTGAGACATTTTAAATAAATACGTCTCAAGGACAAAAGGATTCAGTCAACAAGACTGAGAATAATGTTGATAGAAAATTCTTTCAGGGACCAGTCTTTCATTGCCTGATGTCTAGTGTCTTAAAGTCTGTTCTATCATATGCTTTGTGTTTCAGATGGAAGGATGAATCTTGTTTATGCTACTCCATCTTTAAAAGACACAGAAGTAGTGGCTTTGTATTTAAAGTGCAGTTCTTTTGGAAAGAATACATTTCTTGCTTTTGTTTAATCCAGTTGAACATCTTTATTTTAGTTGGGATATATAATACATTAATATTTAATGTAATTTTTTTTTGTAGATAATTATTTTTTATTGAAGGGCAGTTGACACACTGTATTACATTACATTAGTTTCAGGTGTACAACACAGTGATTCAACATTTATATACATGATAATTCTAGGTACCAGCTATCACCATACCAAGTTGTTACAATATTTTGACTATATTCCTTATGCTATACATTACATCCCGGTTACTTATTTATTTTAAAATTGGAAGTGTGTACTGTTTTTTTTTGTTGTTGTTGTGAGGGCATCTCTCATATTTATTGGTCAGATGGTTGTTAACAACAATAAAATTCTGTATAGGGGAGTCAATGCTCAATGCACAATCATTAATCCACCGCAAGCCTAATTTTCATCAGTCTCCAATCTTCTGAAGTATAACGAACAAGTTCTTACATGGAGAACAAATTCTTACATAGTGAATAAGTTACATGGTGAACAGTACAAGGGCAGTCATCACAGAAACTTTCGGTTTTGCTCATGCATTATGAACTATAAACAGTCAGTTCAAATATGAATACTCATTTGATTTTTATACTTGATTTATATGTGGATACCACATTTCTCTCTTTATTATTATTATTTTTAATAAAATGCTGAAGTGGTAGGTAGATACAAGATAAAGGTAGAAAACATACTTTAGTGTTGTAAGAGAGCAAATGTAGATGATCAGGTGTGTGCCTGCAGACTATGTGTTAATCCAAGCTAGACAAGGGCAATAAAACATCCACGTATGCAGAAGATTTCTCTCAGAAGGGGGGTTGAGGTTCTAAGCCTCACCTCTGTTGATCCCCAATTTCTCACCTGATGGCCCCCCTGCGACTGTGCCTGTCTTAGGTTGTTCCTCCCTTGAGGAATCTTACCCATCTCTGGCTAACCAGTCATCTTCCGGGGCCATACAGGGAAATGTAAAGTTGGTAAGTGAGAGAGAAGCCTTATTGTTTGAAAAGGTTAGCTTTTTACTTCTTTGCATATTTATGCCCTGTGGCTTCTATGCCCAGCATTTGTCTTGAGGTATCTTTACCACTTGGAAGAATTATGATACTCGGTAAATTTGATATGAGGCACAAATTCTATTTAAGGGTTGTAATTAGGAAGGAAGAAGAAAAGCTATAGAAGTAGCAGGCGGCAGAAAACATGGGAAGATTGATTATTTCTTTGACATATCTTCTTGTAGAGTAACTTCAGCATGTATAGGTTTTAAACTACTACTTAAATTGCGCACACACATTAACATAATAGGAGTATAGTTACATAACCAAAGCATACCTGTAATTACCAGCCATCTCCAGTGAAACCAAGAAAACCAGTTAGGCACCTTAGGCATTTGTGAAAACTTATCTATGATATGGTGGATATTGTCCAACTGAGCTTGAACAGTCTGAGAGAAATCAGACAAATTAAAACAACCCATTCCTGGGGAATATTCACATTCCATATGTTCTTTTAACAGTAAATAGTCTGTAGTTGTAAGATTTTGGAGCACTACAATTTGCACTTCTCCTAATTCTTGGTTGAGTTCCAACAGTATAGATCCAGTCAAATTTGTTGTTTTACTGTATGCACAGGCCAGCTTAGATATCTCCTTCTTCATTCCAATGGCAAGTCCAGGAACTGGTGGGATGAGTGCATCTACAGCTGTAGCAGTGCGTGGATCTTTGTTGGGGTTTTTTGATGATCATCTTCTGGCATGAGTCTTCCAGAGAGTGCAGATGTTGGAAGTTCTTTTTCATATCGTATCTTAGTTCATTTTCGGGGTAGCCCAATTAGGCTTTGATCCTCTGTATAAACACAAACAGACCCTTTGCCTACACTTTTATATGCCCTTTATACCCTTGTGTAGGACTCATTGGAGGTCTCCACACAGGAACTGCCTTTTTTTTTTGGTATCATTAATCTACACTTACATGATGAATATTATGTTTATTAGGCTCTCCCCTATACAAGGTCCCCCCTATAAACCCCTTTACAGTCACTGTCCATCAGCATAGCAAAATGTTGTAGAATCACTACTTGCCTTCTCTGTGTTGTACAGCCCTCCCCTTTCTCCCACCCCGCTATGGATGCTAATCTTAATACCCCTCTTCTCCCCCCCCTTATCCCTCCCTACCCACCCATCCTCCCCAGTCCCTTTCCCTTTGGTACCTGTTAGTCCATTCTTGAGTTCTGTGATTCTGCTGCTGTTTTGTTCCTTCAGTTTTTCCTTTGTTCTTATATTCCACAGATGAGTGAAATCATTTGGTATTTCTCTTTCTCCGCTTGGCTTGTTTCACTGAGCATAATACCCTCCAGCTCCATCCATGTTGCTGCAAATGATTGGATTTGCCCTTTTCTTATGGCTGAGTAGTATTCCATTGTGTATATGTGCCACATCTTCTTTATCAATTCTTCTATCGATGGACATTTAGGTTGCTTCCAATTCTTGGCTATTGTAAATAGTGCTGCGATAAACATAGGGGTGCATTGGTCTTTCTCATACTTGATTGCTGCATTCTTAGGGTAAATTCCTAGGAGCGCAATTTCTGGGTCAAATGGTAAGTCTGTTTTGAGCATTTTGATGTACCTCCATACTGCTTTCCACAATGGTTGAACTAATTTACATTCCCACCAGCAGTGTAGGAGGGTTCCCCTTTCTCCACAGCCTCGCCAACATTTGTTCTTGTTTGTCTCTTGGATGGCAGCCATCCTTACTGGTGTGAGGTGATACCTCTTTGTAGTTTTAATTTGCATTTCTCTGATAATTAGCGATATGGAGCATCTTTTCATGTGTCTGTTGGCCATCTGTATTTCTGTTATGGAGAACTGTCTGTTCAGTTACTCTGCCCATTCTTTAATTGGGTTATTTGTTTTTTGTTTGTTGAGGCGTGTGAGCTCTTTATATATTCTGGACGTCAAGCCTTTATCGGATGTGTCATTTTCAACTATATTCTCCCATACTGTAGGGTTCCTTTTTGTTCTATTGATGGTGTCTTTTGCTGTACAGAAGCTTTTCAGCTTAATATAGTCCCACTTATCCATTTTTGCTGTTGTTTTCCTTGCCCGGGGAGATATGTTCAAGAAGAGGTCACACATGTTTATGTCTAAGAGGTTTTTGCCTATGTTTTCTTCCAAGAGTTTAATGGTTTCATGACTTACATTCAGGCCTTTGATCCATTTTGAGTTTACTTTTGTATATGGGGTTAGACAATGGTCCAGTTTCATTCTCCTACATGTAGCTGTCCAGTTTTGCCAGCACCATCTGTTGAAGAGACTGTCATTTCCCCATTGTATGTCCATGGCTCCTTTATCAAATATTAATTGACCATATATGTCTGGGTTAATGTCTGGATTCTCTAGTCTGTTCCATTGGTCTGTGGCTCTGTTCTTGTGCCAGTACCAAATTGTCTTGATTACTATGGCTTTATAGTAGAGCTTGAAGTTAGGGAGTGAGATCCCCCCTACTTTATTCTTCTTTCTCAGGATTGCTTTGGCTATTCGGGGTCTTTGGTGTTTCCATATGAATTTTTGAATTATTTGTTCCAGTTCATTGAAGAATGTTGCTGGCAGTTTCATAGGGATTGCATCAAATCTGTATATTGCTTTGGGCAGGATGGCCATTTTGACGATGTTAATTCTTCCTAGCCATGAGCATGGGATGAGGTTCCATCTGTTAGTGTCCCCTTTAATTTCTCTTAAGAGTGACTTATAGTTTTCAGAGTATAAGTCTTTCACTTCTTTGGTTAGGTTTATTCCTAGGTATTTTATTTTTTTTGATGCAATTGTGAATGGAGTTGTTTTCCTGATTTCTCTTTCTGTTGGTTCATTGTTAGTGTATAGGAAAGCCACAGATTTCTGTGTGTTGATTTTGTATCCTGCAACTTTGCTGTATTCCAATATCAGTTCTAGTAGTTTTGGGGTGGAGTCTTTAGGGTATTTTATGTACAGTATCATGTCATCTGCAAATAGTGACAGTTTAACTTCTTCTTTACCAATCTGGATTCCTTGTTTTTTTTGTTTTGTCTGATTGCCGTGGCTAGGACCTCCAGTACTATGTTGAATAACAGTGGGGAGAGTGGGCATCCCTGTCTAGTTCCTGATCTCAGAGGAAATGCTTTCAGCTTCTCACTGTTCAATATAATGTTGGCTGTGGGTTTATCATAGATAGCCTTTATTATGTTGAGGTACTTGCCCTCTATTCCCATTTTGCTGAGAGTTTTTATCATGAATGGATGTTGAACTTTTTCAAATGCTTTTTCAGCATCTATGGAGATGATCATGTGGTTTTTGTCTTTCTTTTTGTTGATGTGGTGGATGATGTTGATGGACTTTCGAATGTTGTACCATCCTTGCATCCCTGGGATGAATCCCACTTGGTCACGGTGTATGATCCTTTTGATGTATTTTTGAATTCGGTTTGGTAATATTTTGTTGAGTATTTTTGCATCTATGTTCATCAGGGATATTGCTCTGTAGTTTTCTTTTTTGGTGGGGTCTTTGCCTGGTTTTGGTATTAGGGTGATGTTAGCTTCATAGAATGAGTTTGGGAGTATCCCCTCCTCCTCTATTTTTTGGAAAACTTTAAGGAGAATGGGTATTATGTCTTCCCTGTATGTCTGATAAAATTCCGAGGTAAATCCATCTGGCCCGGGGGTTTTGTTCTTTGGTAGTTTTTTGATTACCGCTTCAATTTCGTTGCTGGTAATTGGTCTGTTTAGATTTTCTGTTTCTTTCTGGGTCAGTCTTGGAAGGTTGTATTTTTCTAGGAAGTTGTCCATTTCTCCTAGGTTTCCCAGCTTGTTAGCATATAGGTTTTCATAGTATTCTCCAATAATTCTTTGTATTTCTGTGGGGTCCGTCGTGATTTTTCCTTTCTCGTTTCTGATACTGTTGTTTTGATTCTTTTTTCCTCTTAATAAGTCTGGCTTGAGGCTTATCTATTTTGTTTATTTTCTCGAAGAACCAGCTCTTGGTTTCATTGATTTTTGCTATTGTTTTATTCTTCTCAATTTTATTTATTCCTTTTGTGATGTTTATTATGTCCCTCCTTCTGGGGAACTTATGCCTCATTTGTTCTTATTTTTCCAATTTCAATAATTGTGACATTAGACCATTCATTTGGGCTTGTTCTTCCTTTTTTAAATATGCTTGGATTGCTATATACTTTCCTCTTAAGACTGCTTTTGCTGTGTCCCACAGAAGTTGGGGCTTAGTGTTGTTGTCATTTGTTTCCATATATTGCTGGATCTCCATTTTGATTTGGTCATTGATCCATTGATTATTTAGGAGCGTGTTGTTAAGCCTCCATGTGTTTGTGAGCCTTTTTGCTTTCTTTGTACAGTTTATTTCTAGTTTTATGCCTTTGTGGTCTGAAAAGTTGGTTGGTAGGATTTCAATCTTTTGGAGTTTTCTGAGGCTCTTTTTGTGGCCTAGTATGTGGTCTATTCTGGAGAATGTTCCATGTGCACTTGAGAAGAATGTATATCCCGCTGCTTTTGGATGTAGAGTTCTATAGATGTCTATTAGGTCCATCTGCTCTACTGTGTTGTTCAGTGCTTCCGTGTCCTTACTTATTTTCTGCCTGGTGGATCTATCCTTTGGGGTGAGTGGTTTGTTGAAGTCTCCTAGAATGAATGCACTGCAGTCTATTTCCCCCTTTAGTTTTGTTAGTATTTGTTTTACATATGCTGGGGCTCCTGTGTTGGGTGCATATATATTTAGAATGGTTATATCCTCTTGTTGTACTGAGCCCTTTATCATTATGTAGTGTCCTTCTTTATCTCTTGTTACTTTCTTTGTTTTGAAGTCTATTTTGTCTGATATTAGTACTGCAACCCCTGCTTTCTTCTCGCTATTGTTTGCCTGAAATATGTTTTTCCACCCTTGACTTTTAGTCTGTACATGTCTTTGGGTTTGAGGTGAGTCTCTTGTAAGCAGCATATAGATGGGTCTTGCTTTTTTATCCATTCTATTACTCTATGTCTTTTGATTGGTGCATTCAGCCCATTAACATTTAGCGTGACTATTGAAAGATATGTACTTATTTCCATTGCAGGCTTTAAATTCGTGGTTACCAAAGGTTCAAGGTTAGCCTCTTTAGTATCTTACTGCCTAACTTAGCTTGCTTATTGAGCTGTTATATACACTATCTGGAGATTCTTTTCTTCTCTTCCTTCTTATTCCTCCTCCTCGATTCTTCATATGTTGGGTGTTTTGTTCTGTGCTCTTTCTAAGAGTGCTCCCATCTAGAGCAGTCCCAGTAAGATGTCCTGTAGAGGTGGTTTGTGGGTAGCAAATTCCCTCAGCTTTTGTTTGTC
The DNA here is from genome assembly GCF_030020395.1 of Manis pentadactyla. Lineage (NCBI taxonomy): Eukaryota > Metazoa > Chordata > Mammalia > Pholidota > Manidae > Manis > Manis pentadactyla. The sequence goes on along the minus strand of NC_080021.1, from coordinate 25,305,698 downwards.
TGGGAATTGTTTAATCCCACCATCATATTTGAATGATAGTCGTGCTGGATACAGTTTCCTTGGTTCAAGGCCCTTCTGTTTCATTGTATTAATTATATCATGCCATTCTCTTCTGGCCTGTAGGGTTTCTGTCGAGAAGTCTGATGTTAGCCTGATGGGTTTTCCTTTATAGGTGACCTTTTTCTCTCTAGCTGCCTTTAAAACTCTCTCCTTGTCCTTGATCTTTGCCATTTTAATTATTATGTGTCTTGGTGTTGTCCCCCTTGGATCCTTTCTGTTGGGAGTTCTGTGTATTTCCGTGGTCTGTTCCATTATTTCCTCCCCCAGATTGGGGAACTTTTCAGCAATCATTTCTTCCAAGATACTTTCCATCCCTTTTCCTCTCTCTTCTTCTTCTGGTACCCCTATAATACGGATATTGTTCCTTTTGGATTGGTCACACAGTTCTCTTAACACTGTTTCATTCCTGGAGATCCTTTTGTGTCTCTCTATGTCAGCTTCTATGCGTTCCTGTTCTCTGGTTTCTATACCATCAATGGCCTCTTGCATCCTATCCATTCTGCTTATAAACCCTTCCAGAGTTTGTTTCATTTCTGTAATCTCCTTTCTGGCATCTGTGATCTCCCTCCGGACTTCATCCCATATCTCTTGCGTATTTCTCTGCATCTCTGTCAGCATGTTTATGATTCTTATTCTGAATTCTTTGTCAGGAAGACTGGTTAGGTCTGTCTCCTTCTCTGGTGTTGTCTCTGTGATCGTTGTCTGCCTATAATTTTGCCTTTTCATGGTGATAGGAATAGTTTGCAGAGCGGGGACGAGTGACGGCTGGAAGAACTTCCCTTCTTGTTGGTTTGTGGCCCTCCTCTCCTGGGAGAACAGCGACCTCTAGTGGCTTGTGCTGGGTAGCTGCGCGCAGACAGGGTTTCTGCTTCCTGCGGGGCTGCTATGGAGTTTATCTCCGCTGTTGCTGTGGGCGTGGCCTGGCTCTGGCCTCTGCTCCAAAATGGTGGAGTCTTGTTGCAGGGGGAGTGGCCTGGAGGCTATTTATCTCCGTAAGGGGCCTCCGAGCTCCCTGCAGCCCAGGGTATTAGCATGCCCAGAGATCCCCAGATTCTCTACCTCTGGATTAAGTGTCCTGCCCTGCCCCTTTAAGACTTCCAAAAAGCACCCGCCAAAACAAAACAACAACCACAAAAAAAAAAAATTTTTTTTAATTAAAAAAAAAAAAAAAAATGGCAGCTCGTTTTTTTTTATTCTCCGGTGCCAGTCTCAGACATCTGCTCACCGGTCTTGCTGCCCTGTTTCCATAGTATTGGGGCCCCTATCCGTTTAAGCTTCCAAAAAGCGTTCCCCAAAACAAAACAGAGAAAAAAAAAAAAGAAATGGCTGCTCGCTTTTCTTTTGTCCTCCGGCGCCAGGCCTCCGGTACCCACTCACTGTTTTTGCTGCCCTGTTTCCCTAGTATCCAGGGCCCCCCGCGCACGCACTGTGTCTGCACTCTGGCCCGGATGGCTGGGGCTGGGTGTTCGGCAGCCCTGGGCTCAGTCTCCCTCCCGCTCTGCCTACTCTTCTCCCGTGGGGAGCTGGGGGGAGGGGCGCTTGGTTCCTGCCGGGCCGGGGCTTGTATCTTACCCCCTTTACGAGGCACTGGGTTCTCGCAGGTGTGGATGTGGTCTGGATGTTTTCCTGTGTCCTCTGGTCTTTATTCTAGGAAGAGTTGTCTTTGTTATATTTTCATAGATATATGTGGTTTTAGGAGGAGATTTCCGCTGCTCTACTCACGCCGCCATCTTGGCTCTGTCCTTAATGTAATTTTTAATATGGTCATTTGGGTCTACCATTTTACTAACTGCTTTATGTGTGCGCTCTCTGTATCTCCTTTCCTGACTCATTAGTCTTTAGAACCACATTTAGTTTACCTATTGGATTAGAGCAGTTTCAGGTTCACAGAAAAATGAAGCTGGAAATACAGTGAGTTCCATGATTCTGTGCCTGTCTGCAGCCACATAACCTTCCCCACTATCAATATCATGCATCAGAGTGGTACGTTTATTAGAATTGTTGAACCTACATTGACATATCATTATTACACAAAGGGCATAGTTTACATTAGGGTTCACTCTTGGTGTTATATATTCTATGGGTTTTGACAAATGTTTAATGAAATACATCCACTACTGAAGATTTATACATAATGCTTTTACTACCCTAAAACTCCTTGTACTCTGCCTATTCATCCTTCCCTCCCCTACAACTCCTGACAACCACTGACATTTTTACTGTCTCCACAATTTTGCCTTTTCCAGAATGTCATGTAGTTGGAATCATAGAGTACATACCCTTCTCAGATTGGCTTCTTTTACTTAGTAATATGCATTTAAGTTTTCTGTGTTTTTTCATGGCTTGTTAATACCATTTTAGCTGAATAATATTGCACTGTCTTGATGTACCACTGTTTATTTATCCATCCACCTACTAAAGGACATCTTGGCTGTTTCCAAATTATGGGAGTTACGAAGAAAGCTGCCATGAACATTTGTGTGTATATAAATTTTCAACTCCTCTAGATAAATAGCAAGGAACAAAATTGCTGTATTATATGGCAAGTGTATGTTCAGTTTTGTAGGAAACAGCCAAATTGTCTTCCAAAGAGGTTGTACCATCTTGCATTCCCACCAGCAATGAATAAGAGTTCCTGTTACTCCACATCCTTGATAGCATTTGTTGTTGCCAGTGTTTTGGATTTTGGCCATTCTAATAGGAGTGTGATGATATCTTGTTTTTGTTTTAATGTGAAATTCTGTAAAGGCATATGATGTTGAGCACCTTTCATATGCTTATTTTTGATCTGTAACTTTTTGGTGAGGTGTCCAGGCCTATTGCTCACTTTTTAATTGAGTGGTTCATTTTCATATTGTTGGGTTTCAAGAGTAGTTTATTTTAGATAACAGTCCTATATCAATGATCTTTTGCAAATGTTTTCTCCCACTCTGTGGTTTGTCTTCTTATTCTCTTGACAGTGTCCTTCACAGAAGTCTCAAATTTTAATGAAGTTTGGGTTATTAATTCTTTCATGGATCATACCTTTGGTGTTGTATCTAAAAATAAATCACCATACCCAAAGTCATGTACATTTTTTCTTGTATTGTAAGAGTGTTACAGTTTCGCATTTTACATTTGGGTTTATAATCCATTTTTAAAATTTTGGTATCATTAATATATAACTAGATGAGCAACATTGTGGTTACTAGATTCCTCCCATTATGAAGTCTCTACCACATACCCCATTACAGTCACTGTCCATCAGCATAGTAAGATGCTGCAGAATCAGTACTTGTCTTCTTTGTGCTATACTGCCTTCCCCGTGCCCCTGACCCACCACATGTGTGCTAATCATAATACTCCTTTTCCCCCTTATCCCTCCCTTCCCACCCTTCCTCCTCAGTCCCTTTCCCTTTGGTAACTGTTAGTCCATTCTTGGGTTCTGTGATTCTGCTGCTGTTTTGTTCCTTCAGTTTTTCATTTGTTCTTATACTCCACAGATGAGTGAAATCATTTGGTACTTGTCTTTCTCCACCTGGCTTATTTCACTGAGCATAATACCCTCTAGTTCCATCCATGTTGTTGCAAATGGTAGGATTTGTTTTCTTCTTATGGCTGAATAATATTCCATTGTGTATATGTACCACTTCTTTATCCATTCATCTACTGCTGGACACTTAGGTTGCTTCCATTTCTTGGCTATTGTAAATAGTGCTGCGATAAACAGGGATGCATCTGTCTTTTTCAAACTGGGCTCCTGCATTCTTAGGGTAAATTCCTAGTATGACCCATTTTGAGTTAATTTTTGTGAAAGGTTTAATTCTGTGTCTAGATTTTTTTTTTTTTTTTGCATATGGATGCCCAGTTGTTCCAGCACCATTTATCAATAGGTTGTCTTTTCTCCCTTGTGTTGCCTTTGCTCCTTTGTCAAAGCCATGGTATTTATGTGTGTATATTTATGGGCTCCCTATTTTGTCCCATTGCCCTATTGAACTAAATGTCAACTCTTATGGCAATACCACTGTCTTGATTACTGTAGCTTTATATTAAGTCTTGTAGTGAGGTAGTGTCAGTCTTCAAATGATGTTTCTCTTCTTTAATATTGTGCTAAGTATTTTGGGTATTTTGACTTTTTTAAACCTTAGAATCAGTTTTCTAATATTCCCCAAATAACTTGCTGAAATTTTTCATTGTGATTGCACTGAATCTATAGATCAAATTGGGAAGAACTGGTATCTTGACAATATTGAGGCTTCCTGTCCTTGAACATGGAATACCTCTCCATGTACTTAGTTTTGATTTCTCTCAGCTGACTTTTGTAGCTCTCTCCATATAGACTATTTTGTTAGATTTATACCTAAGCATTTCTCATTATTTTGGGGCGAATGTATGTTTAAATTTCAAATTTCACTTGTTCATTGTAGGTATATTGGAAAGTGATTAACTTATTTATTCAATTTGTATCCTGCAGCCTTGATATAACTGCTTTTTAGTTTTGTAACTTTTTCATTGATTAGGCTTTCTACATAGACACTCATTCTATTTATTGAAGAAAATTATTAATTTGTGGTAAAACCAGTCTGTTTTAAAACACCGTTTTGTCTTTCTGATTTACCATTGCAGCTTGAGCCTTTGTATAATACTTGGTATATAATAAGACATTAAATAAATATTGCTGACTGAATGAATGCATGAATTTGCTCCTCTAGGCTTTTATCCATCTTTTCCTCTCCCTCACATGGTACATTGCTTAACAATGAATATGCACCTTTCACTGTTGAATTTAATCAAACTTAACTGAAATTCTTCTTGAAGTAAATGATCTGGAAACAGGTGAAAAATCATGGCAGAAAACTCATTTTAAATACTTACACTGCACATTGACTAATGCTGGATTTCAAGCCCCAACACTTATCATAAAAAAAACCACAACAAATCCAAAATACCCTAAATTTGTACTTTTTCAGTTCCTGTAGAACAAGTGGATTTTCAGTTTCCAATACTACATATCTTCAAATGTTCCTAGAGAGTCTTTATGAACACAATATACAATGACTATGCTTTGGTTGTAAATTACTTAAGGATGCAAAATTTGGTAGATACCTGCAGAGACTGAGTGATCTCTGTATTCACTTGAGTCTTAAGCCATTTCAGTAGAGCTGAATTTTATGACCACAGGGAGCTTCACTCACTCATGCAACATATAAATTGAGCAACTTCTTTTCCTCTTTGGGAGGTAGTTTGTGTTCAGGGTGTGTCCCAGATGAGCAGAACACAAACCAGACATCCTCGGTACCAATTCCCAGCTGATGAATTACCAGTTTGGGGATCTTTGTTATGTAGTTTAATGTCTGTCTTAGTTGCCTCAATCTGTAAAATGTGGAAACTAACAGTACCTACCTCACAGAGTTGTTCAGATTCAATGGATTAATACATGAGAAGTGCCTGACACATAGTAAGCACTAATAAAAATTAATTCTTACTAGTCTTCCATTAGTACCATGGACCTGGAACATTGCAGGTGACCTGCAAATCGTTATTGAACAAATGAATAACTCTGAAGTGAGAGTATAGTATGAACATCTCTTCCACTTTTTGTTGGGGGATAATGGAATCATGATCGTACAAAAGTTGTGTTTATTTCTTTTTAGAAATTCTCTATTAAATCAAAAAGAGGCAGTTGATCATGTTCATTGATAGAGGATATACAAGTAATACTGGAAGAATATGGTTACACTGAATTGATAATTACAACACACTTGACGTAAGAGGAATTTTTATTTTTCATTTTAATTCCTTCATAAATATGAACGTGGCAGAATGGAGTCAAATATAGAATGGAGCACAGAGTTTAGGAATTCCAAATGCATTCTTTATTGAGCTCACAGAAAGACCAGACTTTCTAACTCAGAAACAGGGCCATGCTTCTCCAAAATGACTGTGAGCAAAACCTGGGACGAGGTCAGAGGCCTAAGTAGACTTTAAATCCCTGACACCTGGCACAGTGCATGAATGATGTTAGTAAGTCTTGAAAATACCAAGGCAGCCAGCTAGCTTTTTGTGACAAAATATTCGACCTTTAGTCTCAAACCTTCCGACGGTACCTCAACTTCCACCTACCTGGATGGACCCAAGCCTTTCCCTTAGGCAGACACTCCAAGAAGCATGAAAACGCGGTCCCGCTGAAACTCTTCTAGAAGGATGGGAACCATTTCCTTCTTTTGTTGCTAGAGGGGAAGAAGAGCAGAGGCGAGTCTGGGAGGAAAGCGCCTCCTAGTGGCAGAGCGATAGCGGCATCCCACTGGGCAGGGATCCGCCAGGTCCGTTAGTTACCCCGGTCTCTGCCCTTCGACCTAATTCTCGCACTTGGGAACAAAGAAGTAGCAATCCATGTCTAGGAAGCTGCGACCCCGCGTCTCCGAGATGGGCCCGCGGCAGTCCGGCCGCCGCAGAGCGGGAACTTCCTGGGGACCCCCGGGAGTCTCCGTCAGACGCGGGCCTTGCCCCCCAGCGCTGCGCCCCGCGCGCCAAGTCCCTGGCGGCAGCCAGAGCGCCGACGTCCAGGCGGAGGCCCCGGCCACCAGCCGGCGGCTAGAAGACCTCAGGCGGCGGCTGCTGCGCGCCGTCCAGTGGGTCGTGCCGCGCGGGCACTCGAGGCGCTCGCAGGTGCAGGCGGCGGCGGCGGCGGCGGCGGCGGCGCGGGAGCAGGAGGGCCGGGCGCGCGTCGAGCTGGTGAGCGCGCGGGGCGGCGGCGCGCGGGGCGCCCTCTCCGGGGACCCCAGGGCTTGGGAGGCCGACGGAGCTTTTCGCAGGGCGGGAGAGACGAGGGCCGCGGCGACGGGGAGCCAGGCACTGGCCGTCGACCTTGCGTGGACGCGGCTCGTGTCGGACACGGCGTGGCCCCCGCCTCCCCGGCGGCACCGGGGTGGGAAGCGGTCTGCAGGCCCCGGCGCGGCGGCACCTGTCGGCGGCTGCGTGTACTAATGACACACCCAAGACCCAGCACCCCCTCACCAGCTTATTCTATATTTTTCTACCATATGGAAAGTTCCCTATAGGCCACTTTTAGTATGTGCTCGTATGGGGCGAGGAGGAGGAAATTTCAGTGAAATAAACTCTCTCATAGGATTGATGGTGTGAGTCCATCAGCAACTATTACTTTTATTCCCTAAGTTTTATCTTTCCCCTTGGTAAGAATTCAGAAAACAGGAAATAATATGGAACTTTGTAAAATTGTAGCTTTTCGACGTAGGTAAATATTTTAGTTACTGTGTTTAAGTTCAACAATTTCCAAATTAGGTGAAATCTGAAAAGGACATAATGAGTAAGAGGAATTCAAACTTTAAAATGGTGCTGCCTATGAACGTGTGGAGTGGAGTGTACTCTTTTTCACGAACTGTGAACATCAGTTGAATTCTTAACAGTTTTACCATTAAGAACCTTAACAGAATATCTATCTTGCTTCTTTCTGAGTTAAACAAGGGCAATAAGGTAGTAAATCTAATTTTACCTGTGTTAACAGTGAATTTGACAAGGGGTGTATTATCTCTGACCCAACCATGCTGAAGAAACACACGATTTTCCTCCCGTACCTGAGCCCTGGGATGTGGGAGACACCTCCTTAGTGGAGATGCTCACCCTTTTTTGCTGGTCAGGACACAAACTGGAGGGCTGAGGACCTGGCTTGGCCATCTCTGTGCTGCTGACCTGGAATGTCATTACCTCTTGCTGCACCTCAGTTGACTCATATTTAAATCAAATGAAGAGATTATACTGAATAAACTCTGAGACCCCCTCCAACCTTAACATTCTTACTAGTTGCTCCACCAGTGGGAGTTTTAGGCAAGTAGTGTATTGGGGGGGGGAGGAGGTAGCGAATAAATTTCCAATGAGATGAGGGTTCAAATCCCAGCATTAACCTTTACAGGCTCTGCTAACTCTTACTAGCCTTAGGACTTTAGGAATGTTAAGGAGCTAGTTTGGGTTTCAGTGCAGTCATCTGTAAAATGGAGGCAATCATCTCAGGATTGCTGTAAGGATTATACGAGGTAGTGTTTATTTAAAGAGCCTAGAACATAGACACTATTTTTTGGCTCTTATTATTACGATAATCATTATTATAGGCCCTGGAGACAGTACAAAAATATGACAAATACATAGGTATGGAATAACAAGATTTTTTTTTCTGGAAAAGAGCCATAGAATTTCATACATACACAGGTGCTATGTCCCTGGGTTGTAGACCATGGTCAACATCTTGGCCAATCATTTCACCATTGTGTGTGGCCAGTCGTGAGGAAGAAGCAAAAAAGTGTGGATGGTTTAGCTTAACACCATCACCACTAGAGGAAGCAGTTTGATAATGGGCTGTTAACCAGATGTTTATAGAAATCACGAATCCGTACACATATGTCCATGTATCGTGTGTGAGGGTGGTATTTGTCTAAGGAATAATGAGCAGGTTTAATTAACTTAGAGACATATTGCTATTTATATCACTTAATGCTATTGCTTGTTTGAAATGGTCTACTCAGGGGGTTGCACTAATTTCTAGGATCTATGAGTAAATTTCAGGGGTCTTATATATATATAAAAAAGTAGCAAAATTTTATATGTGCGTAAAGTGTACGTTTTTCCTCAGAGTGGGTTGAGAACTCTCATTAGATTCTCAAAGGGATCGACAATGAAAGAAAGATTAAGGAACCATTGGTGCTGGAATTTCCTAAATAGGTGTGAATTATGCATACTTCGATGGTGAATCGCTATCAGTAATTTTACTTCTTGATTCCTGGCACGGAAGTACAGGATGGATATTCATCAGTTCATCCATTTATTCATTCATTCGCTCCATCTTTTAACAAACAGAACTCACCACGTTGTGTGCACAGGCAGTGCACCCATAGTTGGGGGTACACTCATGAATAGGAGCCAGACTCTGCTCAAAATCATTCGTCTAGGGTAGTCTGTGTGCTATGAAAGGCACATGTACAGAATGCTGGAGAAGCTCAGACAAGGCGAACAGGGAAGGCTTCTAACAAGAGTTGGCGTTTGGTTTCAGTGTGGAGTGGGGGTGGGGGATTGTTGGGGGGAAGGGGGCAAAAGGGGCAGGTGGAGATGTGGCTGAGCACAGTGTGCTCATTCAGGATAGGTAAGGTTTGTGACCAGCTGCAGTGCAGGCTGGTGTGGGGATGGTGCCAGGAAATGGAGGAGGAGGACAGGATTATAGAGTATCTGTGCCACGTTTCCTGGAGGTAAGGGGCTGGGGCTTTTGGTGCTGGTTGTTATGTTACTGTTAATATTTGTTTGTTGGATTTCATTTATTTATTTATTTTTTGCAAGGGCTTGCTATGAGAAGTGGTTCCAGGTGCTGAAAAATGAAGAAAAATGTGTCAGAGGAAAATTGAAAGAAAATTTTACCCAATGACTTTGTTTTGCATACTGGGAGGGGACCACCAGTAATTTCTCTGTTAATACAGAATGTTCTGGTTTGTCCTGGGCTGGTCTCTGTCAGTTGAGTGGATGAAAGGTTTTAAACAGAGAAAGACAGCATCCTTATGAACAGCATTATACAAGACCCTAATTGAAGAAATTTGCAAATAGTTGATTATTACTTGTCAATTGTACTACAAAGATATGTTGGACTAAGTTTTGTTGGACTGCCTCCTAGGTAGACTGCCCTAGAGATTTATTTTTTAATACATGAGGACCTTCACAAACTCCCACTGGAGGAAGATATAAATCAGTCTTGCTACATAACAGATTTTACTCCAGAGTGAAAATTGTTAGATTATATAAGTACACATAACTGTACATGTGCCTCTAAGGTGTTGTTAAATGTTTCTGCTTGACAGGCAGACCATTTAAAATCCTAAAAACTAGAAATGACAAGTAATCAAGTAAATGGACCCAGGTCCTGAAAGCTCAGGAGGCCCTGGGCAGTTATATTGTAGCTCAGAAAGCTCATAAAGGTAAATGATTTCATTGCAGATCACATGTCATTGCTTGAAAACAGGATTCCATGCACAGGAATTTTTTATATGGACAGCTTTCTGCATCAGCTATTTTTGTTTTCATTTCAAGGCCATTTCAAAAGCTATTTGTGTATCTGGATTTTACCTTGTCATATAGAAAGTTTTATAGCCAGGTCAAACAGCCAGAACTGGAGAGTCAGATAAGAAATAATACATCTTTCTTGATATCTTATTTTCCTTTCCTACAAAGTCCTTATTTTTCCTTTTCAGAGAGCAGTTTCATTTGATCCATATCTCAAGCTAATACAAATCCTTATTCTTTTTCTAACTTTTAGCTGGAAATGCATTTCCAAAATCTGCAGCTGGCCAGAACTTTACTGGATTTAGACATCAAAATGGAGCAATTGAAAAAGGAGTATGAATTGGAAATTGCATCAGAATTTCAAAGCTCAGAAGATAATGCTGGGAATCTGGAATAAGGAAATGTACAGTTGAAGATCTGAACTCTAAAAAGAACATAGACAACTCTGAAGCAACTCCGACAGTAACATTATGGATGCTTTGCATAAGATTTTAGGAGCAATTTGTACAGCAAAAACTTAGATACAATGGGAGAGGGGAAAGAGAAAATGGTGTTTTATCAAGTTTTAACATTATTTTCTCATTGTTTCGGCTGGGAACTCAAAGTGAAAAAAAAAAACAAAAGTATCAAAGAATGCCTGTTGCCAGTTTCCAGCATTCTATCTTGTGCCACCTTAACTTTCTGGAATTACTTGAACTTTCAGAATCTGCACATGTTTTTGTTTTACTTAATTATTCTTGGTTTGTCTGTCCATTTAGCTTTCACTATATATATATATTTTTTTTTGAGAATTATTTCTACCTAGATTACAACCATACTCTTTGGGTAGAATCTGCCATTAAGGGTGCCCCACCTCCCTGGATGCAGATCACACAGACCAAGGAAGGTTGAGCAGCTTGTCCACAAGTTCTTGAACTAGAACTAAGGGAGTAGATGAGTATTCCCTGACGAGAGAGAAGCTGTGAAAGAGGGGGGCACGGAAGCTCCTGGTGGCCACCATGAGAGAAGGTGTGAGTGCTCATGAAGGAGGTTGAAACTGAACCACTGAGAGTACAAAAGGGGAGAGAGAGAGCTGATCTTCTTTGTCTGTGGGGTTGAGCCATGTAAAACCCTAGCCCTTGCTGTCATAAAAATACTCCTAATAAATATCCTCCTAATAAAAATCTCCTTTCACCTAAGTCTGTTGGAGTTTTATGACTTGTATGCAAAAGATTCCTAACATAATTCCTTTGTTAAGTTTTTAGCAGTTAAAAAGGCTTATGTTGAATTAGAATATCTACTTTTACCCTACAAGTGCTGCCTTAATGTAAGAAATAAAGTTAATAGAAGATAGGTGCAGATCTGAGCAATATTCATAATGGTCATTATCTGTAAAAATAAAAATTACTTTAAAATTTATGTCTACTACTCTATAAAATTCATATTTAACAAGAGAGATATTAGTTCTTGAAGACAAAAGAACACAGAGTGGACATTGTCTTTCTCTAAAAATGTATACAAGTTGTTTTATGTTGTTATGTGTGTCAGGATTTGAGGATTATCTGGACCAAGTTTCGTTTGTCCTTAACTCCCCATCCCCCAACTATAAGTGAATTATTCAAGCCCTTTGGTACTCAATTTCTTCCCTCTGTAAATTCAAGGTATTACTACGTTCAACTTAGAGGACACTGTCAATGAGCAGTCAGCAGCACCCTGATAACTGACCCCTGGATTTCTTGAGAAATTCTGCCTGTGAGCTCTTGGTTTGTAAATATACAGAGTGATTTCTTAAATTATATTTGTAAAACATATTACCTATGTATCTCTTCCTCAAAGTTATAGAAATTCTGAGGAAAGAGTTGGTAGAATTTCTTGTGATGCGTTCTTTAAAAAAGTCTACTTAAATGTCAGAGCAGTCATTCTCAAGGTTGCTTTTTATATTTATAAGGTTAATAATTATAAATTGTTGTACTTTGGTGTTCAGAAAATACTCATAATGATTCCTTTTATAAGTTCAACTCCTTACAGAATACAGAGAAGTGGACCTTGGCTGGTAGTCAGGCCAATGATACGATTATACTGAAAATGTACTCAACTGGGAATCAAAAGAAACATTAAAGAGATCTTCTGAAAAGGGTGCATTGTTTTTCACTATTGCAGATAAAACAAAAATGTCTGCCAGTTTATTGTTGTTTTTAATCACCATTTTTTCCCCCTTTCTTTCAGTGATAAACTTTGGATCACTGTGTATTTTAGGCGTCACAGATGCCAAAACAGAATAAGAAACTCTTTGTTTCCGAGGTCTCTTACTTCTGCAAGCCCTGATCAGTAGACGTGCCTGTGATTATTAGCTATCAATAGGGAGTTACAATGAGAACCTGATAGATGGGACACTTGTTATTAAATGTTTTTGCTATGCTTTCCCTCATTAAGTGAATTCTGCTCTCATATGATCTCTCTCATTTTTTTTTTGTTTTAGAGGTCAAATTGTTTTCATATTTTTTCTTTGCAGCGGCACTCAGCTGTTTGTTATCAGCTTGCTGGATTTTGGTCCTGTTGGCTGTGGGACACAGAAAGACAGCAGGGACAGTTTTCTAAGGGATGTGGGGGTCCACCTACAATGGCTCCATTTCCCCACTTCCCAGCGTGTTTACAGAAGCTAGAGCAACAGTGTGGCATTTTAAAGAAATATGAGATGCCAGCTGGAGGAGGTGAGAAAATAATTCTAACCTAAATTATGCAATGGGGGAGCAGTAACTGGATAAGCCAAGGAAAGTAGGATGTTCATACCAGTAGTGGATGCAGAGGGCCAAATAAAGAGAAACTTAAAAAAACAGTTTAGTGAGAAATATGGTGTTAAGTTTTTTCAGATGATGCAATTTCTCCAGCTTCAATTACAGGGGGAGACACCGTGTTAGTAGGAAACAGGCTTTCGCTCCGTGGTGCTTGTTTAGCACCTACCAATGAAGAGAGCCAAATTAATTATGACTATTAGGAGCATTGCACAGGTTGTTAGGTATTAAATCCCTTTACGGGTGGCCTGGATGAATGCACATTTTGTTTGGCTTGCCAAACCACTTCTCTGTAACAGGTGCTTCTGGAGCTCCCAGCCTGGGGATGGATCTGAGCCGATAGTAAACGTGTGCAAGCTGAGCCTGCACCAGTGTGATTATGAGAATGCCATCTCCCTAGATCCCTTCCCTGGCCCAGGGCCCCGGGGCAGCCATCAGCTCTGTGCATTTACCACTGTAATCACTGCTGGAGTCCCTCTAGGCCGCACCTGGCACAAAGCCGTCCAGCGCCAGCTGCTTTTTCTGCTGGTTGCTTTCATTGCTGTTATTGCCGCCACTGCTGCTGTGTCTCCAGCCTTGTGGCCATGGTACTAATGAGGGATCTAAGAGGATTCGAAAGATGGGTAGGTTTAGGGTTGAACCTATGCCACCCTGCCTCCCTTTAGGTCTGGCAGCCTCTTGTTTCACCCGCACCAAGTGCTGGGCAGTATGGGTGCGCATTTCTTACAGCAGCTGGAGTCAGGTACTGCTTCTAGGGGGCCGTGTACCTTTTGCTGCTTCCTGATCCCGGCTCTGATGAATGTTAGGGGTTAGGAGACTCCACCTCTTCCTTAGGAGCAATAGTGGCACCATCCTCTGCTGGAAGCAGTGCAGGAGGAAGCCGTGGAAGGTAGTAGAAATAATGAGACCAGCAATGATGTGAGCCACCACCCTTGTGCTCGGCGTTGAGCCAGGATGTATTGTCCACAGGAATTGCTTGTTCAATCCTCATAATGATTTGTAGGTGTGTCGAACAGGGTTTTGGAGTCATTTGGCTTCAGTATTTAGTCCTGGCTCTGCCACTTACCAGCGACATGACCTAAAAGCAAATTGCTTTAAATTCTTTAGGTCTGGCTAAAGAACCTAGTGAAAATGGTACCTGTCTTATTTAAATTTTGGAAAGCCCAAACTGAAGAATGCTGATGTGGGTTTGGAAGACTGCCAGTGGTGAAGGCTCTTCTACTTCTTGTGTGTTTCTTTCTTTCATATCTTCAGTTCTACATGCTCTTACCACCCTTTGGACTCTGACCTTTCTCATGCCTTTTTGTTCATTGTGTCTCTGTGTCTAATCCTCTGACGCCTGCTCTGTTATAATGGTGACTCTGAAGTTCCTCTGTTGATTGATAAATTGATTTCCCAAACTTGTGAGTAGGCATCAGGAAGAAGCAAACAGTTACTGCTACTTACCAACCCCTGAGTCTGGCTGGCATGTAGTGTTAGGTGCAGTTTACATCCTAATTGTCCCAACAACACTGTGAAGTTGGAACTATTGTTTTTCCCAGTTTTTTTTGGAGAGGTTACACAACTTGCTGCTGTCAAGATCCACGTGCAGGGTTGGGTGTGGTCTGGCTATTGAGCCCCTCCCAGAGTAATAGGGGAGACCCATTAAGTGAATAAATTCAATATTATAACAGATCATAACAGAAGCACGTATGAAGTGCTAAAGGTGCTTTCTGCAGGGGTCACACAAAGAAGGTTTCATTGGGAGCATGCCACCAAGTATCTGTCAACCTGGAAAAAAATCCCTCATTTGTGCCTCACGTGCTACATAAGTCGGGTGACCTTGGACAAATTATTTTCCACCCAATTTGGGACTCATTTTTCTCATTTGAAAATGAAAGGAGAGTAAAAAGAGCCTCTAGAACATTCCTCTAAATTAGAAACTCTGTTCTATCCTAATCCTGCCTGCTTGGGACTGGCCTCTTCAGTCACTCCCCCGTGACTTGTGACTTGCCCAGACTTTCTGATACCTGCAGCAGCATGGAGGGCCACTCACTTTGGCACTGGCCTCTGGCTATGAAGTGGGCTCTCCGGGTCCCAGCCCCTGCCCTGATCGTGCCCCAGCTGTTGCAGCCTTGATGATGACAGGAAGCAATGCTTGTCACTCTTGGATGCCTCTCTGCTCTTCTCACCCATACTGTGACGGCAGCCAGAGCGAAATGTCACATTTGCACTTCAGAGGGGGACAAGTATGGCTCACACCTTTTATGTGTCAGTTTTTAGAAGTAGCCTGGTGGATGGCCTGCTGCGGCAGACACCGCGGGCTGAGAGCGATGCAATGTGTAGTCAGGAGGGCAGCCCTCTGGACTCAGATGATGGAGTCGGAACCGCGGCTCCTGTACCACTTCACTGTGTTACTATAGCTGAAGTCCAGTTTGCTTCCCTGTAAAATGATGATAAGCACACCTACCCTGTGGGCATGTTGCGAAGATCTAATAGATTAATACATGTGAAGCGAACACCCTCAGGTACAGTTTATTACTATAAAAGCCTACCCCACAAACATTTGGCTCATCCTTCTTGCCTGCTGGAAGCGCCCAATTGCAAGACAGAGACTGAAAGTGACAGTTTCACTTTTCCCAGCCCCCCTGGGAGCTGAGGATGGCCATGGAATACAGTTTTGTCCAATAAGATGTAAGGGGAAGTTTGTTGTGGGGTTTCTGAGAAACGCTATCTCTTCCTATAAAAGGAGAGATAAGAGGTAAGCTCTTTCCTTCCTTGCTTCTTTCTTTCTTAATTAGGAACATTGTCACAGGAGGCTGTAAAACTCGTGCCTGTTACAGCCACCCTGTGACCAAGGTGGATGACATCTGGACACTTTGAGGATGGGTGGACAGAAAGACGAGAAGAAGCAACTCTTCAATGGCCCATCGCACTGCTGAGCCTACTGGGAGACTGCCTACCTATGGCAAGTCTTGGTCTGTGAGGTGACAACAATAATAAAACCCAGTTGTTTAAGTCACCCCTTTTATTTGGGTATTCAGTTCCTGAGGCACCCTAACTCACAGTGGAACTCCACAACCTCTGGCAGGAAGATGCAGGATGATGCCTGGTCTGACTGCATCTGTGGACAGCAGCAGAAACTATGGACAAAGGACTCTACAGACATCTTTTCGTTGCTTAAACGACTCCTGCATACCTTTAGTACAGACTTATCTCATGCAATAGGAGACCAATTAAAGCACAAGGGAGGGAGATGTGTCTGAGAGGAACCCCCTCTGGAGCCCTGGGGAGAGTGGGATTCCACAATGTTCCGACTATTGAAAACTTTCCAGGCTCACACTTGTTAAAAACAAGACAACAGGCCCCAGATGGAGTCACTTACGCTAAGCCCTGTATCACCAGACTGTGATGTAATTTAATGATAGTTTCTGCTCTCCCAGAAATGGAATCTTAAAACAGTCAGTCAGGATTTACCTGATGAGCATTAGTTAGGTGCTCTGCCTGACAGACCCCGTCCATCCCCTAAAGGAAAGTAACTGCAATAACCAACCTGCCTTGTTGCCGAGTATGTTTCCTGTCCCCATGCCCTCCTGCCTGGGGAAGTCTTTCATTTTGCACAGCTCCTCAGTGTTCCTTTCTATCTGCCAGATTGGATGCTGCCTGATTAAACCTGATTTCTCCTCAAATAAATGCTTAACATTTTTAATATGCCTCAGTTTATCTTTAACACATTCCATTAGGGATATCCAAATGCCTACAGCAACTGAAAGAGGTGGGAATGAAATAATCTCCCAAATTAGTGTCCCAGGAGTGAACTGGCAGCAGAGCGCAGTAAACTGTTCATTAGCTCTTGAATTTTTATGTCAGGCAAGTTTAGCAAACTGTCAAAAAAAGAACAAAAAAACAACTTGGAAGTCAAGTTTCTACAAAAATTGTTTCTAAATTGGTATTGAGGATGCCAGTCTCTCCAAACTTCTACAGGATGCAGGCAGGAACTGTCATGCAAAGAAGTTTCTCAAGATTTTGAGGTGGGATAACCTAGTTCTA